>NW_027098687.1:0-136006 GCF_039881205.1 Euwallacea similis
TAACGATCGTTTCAAACCGATTTAGCTCATTTCGGCCTGTTTTAGTCATTTTGGCACGTTTTCATCCATTTGGTGCAATTTGAATCCAAAATAGACAGATTTGGCCGAAAAAAGCCAAATCGGCCGATTTGAGCAAATTCCTTGATGAAACGATCGTTTCTGACCGATTTCGCTCGTTTCTGCCTGTTTTAGTCATTTTGGCACGTTTTCATCCATTTGGTTCTGTTTCCATCCAAAATAGACAGATTTGGCCGAAAAAAGCCAAATCGGCCGATTTGAGCAAATTCCTTGATGAAACGATCGTTTCAAACCGATTTAGCTCATTTCGGCCTGTTTTAGTCATTTTGGCACGTTTTCATCCATTTGGTGCAATTTGAATCCAAAATAGACAGATTTGGCCGAAATAAGCCAAATCAGTCGATTTGAGCAAATTCAGAGATGAAACGATCGTTTCTGACCGATTTCGCTCGTTTCTGCCTGTTTTAGTCATTTTGGCACGTTTTCATCCATTTGGTTCTGTTTCCATCCAAAATAGACAGATTTGGCCGAAAAAAGCCAAATCGGCCGATTTGAGTAAATTCAGAGATGAAACGATCGTTTCTGACCGATTTCGCTCGTTTCTACCTGTTTTAGTCATTTTGGCACGTTTTCATCCATTTGGTTCTGTTTCCATCCAAAATAGACAGATTTGGCCGAAAAAAGCCAAATCGGCCGATTTGAGCAAATTCCTTGATGAAACGATCGTTTCAAACCGATTTAGCTCATTTCTGCCTGTTTTAGTTATTTTGGCACGTTTTCATCCATTTGGTGCAATTTGAATCCAAAATAGACAGATTTGGCCGAAATAAGCCAAATTGGTCGATTTGAGCAAATTCCTTGATGAAACGACCGTTTCTGACCGATTTCGCTCGTTTCTGCCTGTTTTAGTCATTTTGGCACGTTTTCATCCATTTGGTGCAATTTGAATCCAAAATAGACAGATTTGGCTGAAATAAGCCAAATTGGTCGATTTGAGCAAATTCCTTGATGAAACGACCGTTTCTGACCGATTTCGCTCGTTTCTGCCTGTTTTAGTCATTTTGGCACGTTTTCATCCATTTGGTGCAATTTGAATCCAAAATAGACAGATTTGGCCGAAATAAGCCAAATCAGTCGATTTGAGCAAATTCAGAGATGAAACGATCGTTTCTGACCGATTTCGCTCGTTTCTGCCTGTTTTAGTCATTTTGGCACGTTTTCATCCATTTGGTGCAATTTGAATCCAAAATAGGCAGATTTGGCCGAAATAAGCCAAATTGGTCGATTTGAGCAAATTCAGAGATGAAGCGATCGTTTCTGACCGATTTCGCTCGTTTCTGCCTGTTTTAGTCATTTTGGCACGTTTTCATCCATTTGGTGCAATTTGAATCCAAAATAGACAGATTTGGCCGAAAAAAGCCAAATCGGCCGATTTGAGCAAATTCCTTGATGAAACGATCGTTTCTGACCGATTTCGCTCATTTCTGCCTGTTTTAGTTATTTTGGCACGTTTTCATCCATTTGGTTCTGTTTCCATCCAAAATAGACAGATTTGGCTGAAATAAGCCAAATTGGTCGATTTGAGCAAATTCCTTGATGAAACGACCGTTTCTGACCGATTTCGCTCGTTTCTGCCTGTTTTAGTCATTTTGGCACGTTTTCATCCATTTGATTCTGTTTCCATCCAAAATAGACAGATTTGGCAGAAATAAGCCAAATCTGCCGATTTGAGCAAATTCCTTGATGAAACGACCGTTTCTGACCGATTTCGCTCGTTTCTGCCTGTTTTAGTCATTTTGGCACGTTTTCATCCATTTGGTGCAATTTGAATCCAAAATAGACAGATTTGGCCGAAAAAAGCCAAATCGGCCGATTTGAGCAAATTCCTTGATGAAACGATCGTTTCTGACCGATTTCGCTCGTTTCTGCCTGTTTTAGTCATTTTGGCACGTTTTCATCCATTTGGTTCTGTTTCCATCCAAAATAGACAGATTTGGCCGAAAAAAGCCAAATCGGCCGATTTGAGCAAATTCCTTGATGAAACGATCGTTTCTGACCGATTTCGCTCATTTCTGCCTGTTTTAGTTATTTTGGCACGTTTTCATCCATTTGGTGCAATTTGAATCCAAAATAGACAGATTTGGCCGAAATAAGCCAAATCAGTCGATTTGAGCAAATTCAGAGATGAAACGATCGTTTCTGACCGATTTCGCTCGTTTCTGCCTGTTTTAGTCATTTTGGCACGTTTTCATCCATTTGGTGCAATTTGAATCCAAAATAGACAGATTTGGCCGAAATAAGCCAAATCAGTCGATTTGAGCAAATTCAGAGATGAAACGATCGTTTCTGACCGATTTCGCTCGTTTCTGCCTGTTTTAGTCATTTTGGCACGTTTTCATCCATTTGGTTCTGTTTCCATCCAAAATAGACAGATTTGGCCGAAAAAAGCCAAATCGGCCGATTTGAGCAAATTCCTTGATGAAACGATCGTTTCAAACCGATTTAGCTCATTTCTGCCTGTTTTAGTTATTTTGGCACGTTTTCATCCATTTGGTTCTGTTTCCATCCAAAATAGACAGATTTGGCTGAAATAAGCCAAATTGGTCGATTTGAGCAAATTCCTTGATGAAACGACCGTTTCTGACCGATTTCGCTCATTTCTGCCTGTTTTAGTCATTTTGGCACGTTTTCATCCATTTGATTCTGTTTCCATCCAAAATAGACAGATTTGGCAGAAATAAGCCAAATCTGCCGATTTGAGCAAATTCCTTGATGAAACGACCGTTTCTGACCGATTTCGCTCGTTTCTGCCTGTTTTAGTCATTTTGGCACGTTTTCATCCATTTGGTTCTGTTTCCATCCAAAATAGACAGATTTGGCCGAAAAAAGCCAAATCGGCCGATTTGAGCAAATTCCTTGATGAAACGATCGTTTCTGACCGATTTCGCTCGTTTCTGCCTGTTTTAGTCATTTTGGCACGTTTTCATCCATTTGATTCTGTTTCCATCCAAAATAGACAGATTTGGCAGAAATAAGCCAAATCGGCCGATTTGAGCAAATTCCTTGATGAAACGACCGTTTCTGACCGATTTCGCTCGTTTCTGCCTGTTTTAGTCATTTTGGCACGTTTTCATCCATTTGGTGCAATTTGAATCCAAAATAGACAGATTTGGCCGAAATAAGCCAAATCAGTCGATTTGAGCAAATTCAGAGATGAAACGATCGTTTCTGACCGATTTCGCTCGTTTCTGCCTGTTTTAGTCATTTTGGCACGTTTTCATCCATTTGGTTCTGTTTCCATCCAAAATAGACAGATTTGGCCGAAAAAAGCCAAATCGGCCGATTTGAGCAAATTCCTTGATGAAACGATCGTTTCAAACCGATTTAGCTCATTTCTGCCTGTTTTAGTTATTTTGGCACGTTTTCATCCATTTGGTTCTGTTTCCATCCAAAATAGACAGATTTGGCCGAAAAAAGCCAAATCGGCCGATTTGAGTAAATTCAGAGATGAAACGATCGTTTCTGACCGATTTCGCTCGTTTCTACCTGTTTTAGTCATTTTGGCACGTTTTCATCCATTTGGTTCTGTTTCCATCCAAAATAGACAGATTTGGCCGAAAAAAGCCAAATCGGCCGATTTGAGCAAATTCCTTGATGAAACGATCGTTTCAAACCGATTTAGCTCATTTCTGCCTGTTTTAGTTATTTTGGCACGTTTTCATCCATTTGGTGCAATTTGAATCCAAAATAGACAGATTTGGCCGAAATAAGCCAAATTGGTCGATTTGAGCAAATTCCTTGATGAAACGACCGTTTCTGACCGATTTCGCTCGTTTCTGCCTGTTTTAGTCATTTTGGCACGTTTTCATCCATTTGGTGCAATTTGAATCCAAAATAGACAGATTTGGCTGAAATAAGCCAAATTGGTCGATTTGAGCAAATTCCTTGATGAAACGACCGTTTCTGACCGATTTCGCTCGTTTCTGCCTGTTTTAGTCATTTTGGCACGTTTTCATCCATTTGGTGCAATTTGAATCCAAAATAGACAGATTTGGCCGAAATAAGCCAAATCAGTCGATTTGAGCAAATTCAGAGATGAAACGATCGTTTCTGACCGATTTCGCTCGTTTCTGCCTGTTTTAGTCATTTTGGCACGTTTTCATCCATTTGGTGCAATTTGAATCCAAAATAGGCAGATTTGGCCGAAATAAGCCAAATTGGTCGATTTGAGCAAATTCAGAGATGAAGCGATCGTTTCTGACCGATTTCGCTCGTTTCTGCCTGTTTTAGTCATTTTGGCACGTTTTCATCCATTTGATTCTGTTTCCATCCAAAATAGACAGATTTGGCAGAAATAAGCCAAATCGGCCGATTTGAGCAAATTCCTTGATGAAACGACCGTTTCTGACCGATTTCGCTCGTTTCTGCCTGTTTTAGTAATTTTGGCACGTTTTCATCCATTTGGTGCAATTTGAATCCAAAATAGACAGATTTGGCCGAAAAAAGCCAAATCGGCCGATTTGAGCAAATTCCTTGATGAAACGATCGTTTCTGACCGATTTCGCTCGTTTCTGCCTGTTTTAGTCATTTTGGCACGTTTTCATCCATTTGGTTCTGTTTCCATCCAAAATAGACAGATTTGGCCGAAAAAAGCCAAATCGGCCGATTTGAGCAAATTCCTTGATGAAACGATCGTTTCTGACCGATTTCGCTCGTTTCTGCCTGTTTTAGTCATTTTGGCACGTTTTCATCCATTTGGTTCTGTTTCCATCCAAAATAGACAGATTTGGCCGAAAAAAGCCAAATCGGCCGATTTGAGCAAATTCCTTGATGAAACGATCGTTTCTGACCGATTTCGCTCGTTTCTGCCTGTTTTAGTCATTTTGGCACGTTTTCATCCATTTGATTCTGTTTCCATCCAAAATAGACAGATTTGGCAGAAATAAGCCAAATCGGCCGATTTGAGCAAATTCCTTGATGAAACGACCGTTTCTGACCGATTTCGCTCGTTTCTGCCTGTTTTAGTCATTTTGGCACGTTTTCATCCATTTGATTCTGTTTCCATCCAAAATAGACAGATTTGGCCGAAAAAAGCCAAATCGGCCGATTTGAGCAAATTCCTTGATGAAACGATCGTTTCAAACCGATTTAGCTCATTTCTGCCTGTTTTAGTCATTTTGGCACGTTTTCATCCATTTGGTGCAATTTGAATCCAAAATAGACAGATTTGGCCGAAATAAGCCAAATCAGTCGATTTGAGCAAATTCAGAGATGAAACGATCGTTTCTGACCGATTTCGCTCGTTTCTGCCTGTTTTAGTCATTTTGGCACGTTTTCATCCATTTGGTGCAATTTGAATCCAAAATAGGCAGGTTTGGCCGAAATAAGCCAAATTGGTCGATTTGAGCAAATTCAGAGATGAAGCGATCGTTTCTGACCGATTTCGCTCGTTTCTGCCTGTTTTAGTCATTTTGGCACGTTTTCATCCATTTGATTCTGTTTCCATCCAAAATAGACAGATTTGGCAGAAATAAGCCAAATCGGCCGATTTGAGCAAATTCCTTGATGAAACGACCGTTTCTGACCGATTTCGCTCGTTTCTGCCTGTTTTAGTCATTTTGGCACGTTTTCATCCATTTGGTGCAATTTGAATCCAAAATAGGCAGGTTTGGCCGAAATAAGCCAAATTGGTCGATTTGAGCAAATTCAGAGATGAAGCGATCGTTTCTGACCGATTTCGCTCGTTTCTGCCTGTTTTAGTCATTTTGGCACGTTTTCATCCATTTGATTCTGTTTCCATCCAAAATAGACAGATTTGGCAGAAATAAGCCAAATCGGCCGATTTGAGCAAATTCCTTGATGAAACGACCGTTTCTGACCGATTTCGCTCGTTTCTGCCTGTTTTAGTCATTTTGGCACGTTTTCATCCATTTGGTGCAATTTGAATCCAAAATAGGCAGGTTTGGCCGAAATAAGCCAAATTGGTCGATTTGAGCAAATTCAGAGATGAAGCGATCGTTTCTGACCGATTTCGCTCGTTTCTGCCTGTTTTAGTCATTTTGGCACGTTTTCATCCATTTGATTCTGTTTCCATCCAAAATAGACAGATTTGGCAGAAATAAGCCAAATCGGCCGATTTGAGCAAATTCCTTGATGAAACGATCGTTTCAAACCGATTTAGCTCATTTCTGCCTGTTATAGTTATTTTGGCACGTTTTCATCCATTTGGTTCTGTTTCCATCCAAAATAGACAGATTTGGCCGAAAAAAGCCAAATCGGCCGATTTGAGCAAATTCAGAGATGAAACGATCGTTTCTGACCGATTTCGCTCGTTTCTACCTGTTTTAGTCATTTTGGCACGTTTTCATCCATTTGGTTCTGTTTCCATCCAAAATAGACAGATTTGGCCGAAAAAAGCCAAATCGGCCGATTTGAGCAAATTCCTTGATGAAACGACCGTTTCTGACCGATTTCGCTCGTTTCTGCCTGTTTTAGTCATTTTGGCACGTTTTCATCCATTTGGTGCAATTTGAATCCAAAATAGACAGATTTGGCTGAAATAAGCCAAATTGGTCGATTTGAGCAAATTCCTTGATGAAACGACCGTTTCTGACCGATTTCGCTCGTTTCTGCCTGTTTTAGTCATTTTGGCACGTTTTCATCCATTTGGTGCAATTTGAATCCAAAATAGACAGATTTGGCCGAAATAAGCCAAATCAGTCGATTTGAGCAAATTCAGAGATGAAACGATCGTTTCTGACCGATTTCGCTCGTTTCTGCCTGTTTTAGTCATTTTGGCACGTTTTCATCCATTTGGTGCAATTTGAATCCAAAATAGGCAGGTTTGGCCGAAATAAGCCAAATTGGTCGATTTGAGCAAATTCAGAGATGAAGCGATCGTTTCTGACCGATTTCGCTCGTTTCTGCCTGTTTTAGTCATTTTGGCACGTTTTCATCCATTTGATTCTGTTTCCATCCAAAATAGACAGATTTGGCAGAAATAAGCCAAATCGGCCGATTTGAGCAAATTCCTTGATGAAACGACCGTTTCTGACCGATTTCGCTCGTTTCTGCCTGTTTTAGTCATTTTGGCACGTTTTCATCCATTTGGTGCAATTTGAATCCAAAATAGGCAGGTTTGGCCGAAATAAGCCAAATTGGTCGATTTGAGCAAATTCAGAGATGAAACGATCGTTTCTGACCGATTTCGCTCGTTTCTGCCTGTTTTAGTCATTTTGGCACGTTTTCATCCATTTGGTGCAATTTGAATCCAAAATAGGCAGGTTTGGCCGAAATAAGCCAAATTGGTCGATTTGAGCAAATTCAGAGATGAAGCGATCGTTTCTGACCGATTTCGCTCGTTTCTGCCTGTTTTAGTCATTTTGGCACGTTTTCATCCATTTGATTCTGTTTCCATCCAAAATAGACAGATTTGGCAGAAATAAGCCAAATCGGCCGATTTGAGCAAATTCCTTGATGAAACGACCGTTTCTGACCGATTTCGCTCGTTTCTGCCTGTTTTAGTCATTTTGGCACGTTTTCATCCATTTGGTTCTGTTTCCATCCAAAATAGACAGATATGGCCGAAATAAGCCAAATCGGCCGATTTGAGCAAATTCCTTGATAAAACGATTTCGCTCGTTTCTGCCTGTTTTAGTCATTTTGGCACGTTTTCATCAATTTAGTGCAATTTGAAGCCAAAATAGGCAGATTTGGCCGAAATAAGCCAAATCGGTCGATTTGAGCAAATTCAGAGATGAAACGATAGTTTCTGACCGATTTCGCTCGTTTCTGCCTGTTTTAGTCATTTTGGCACGTTTTCATCCATTTGGTGCAATTTGAATCCAAAATAGACAGATTTGGCCGAAAAAAGCCAAATCGGCCGATTTGAGCAAATTCAGAGATGAAGCGATCGTTTCTGACCGATTTCGCTCGTTTCTGCCTGTTTTAGTCATTTTGGCACGTTTTCATCCATTTGATTCTGTTTCCATCCAAAATAGACAGATTTGGCAGAAATAAGCCAAATCGGCCGATTTGAGCAAATTCCTTGATGAAACGACCGTTTCTGACCGATTTCGCTCGTTTCTGCCTGTTTTAGTCATTTTGGCACGTTTTCATCCATTTGGTGCAATTTGAATCCAAAATAGACAGATTTGGCCGAAATAAGCCAAATCGGTCGATTTGAGCAAATTCAGAGATGAAACGATAGTTTCTGACCGATTTCGCTCGTTTCTGCCTGTTTTAGTCATTTTGGCACGTTTTCATCCATTTGGTGCAATTTGAAGCCAAAATAGGCAGATTTGGCCGAAGTAAGCCAAATCGGTCGATTTGAGCAAATTCAGAGATGAAACGATAGTTTCTGACCGATTTCGCTCGTTTCTGCCTGTTTTAGTCATTTTGGCACGTTTTCATCCATTTGATTCTGTTTCCATCCAAAATAGGCAGATTTGGCCGAAATAAGCCAAATCGGTCGATTTGAGCAAATTCAGAGATGAAACGATAGTTTCTGACCGATTTCGCTCGTTTCTGCCTGTTTTAGTCATTTTGGCACGTTTTCATCCATTTGGTGCAATTTGAATCCAAAATAGACAGATTTGGCCGAAAAAAGCCAAATCGGCCGATTTGAGCAAATTCAGAGATGAAGCGATCGTTTCTGACCGATTTCGCTCGTTTCTGCCTGTTTTAGTCATTTTGGCACGTTTTCATCCATTTGGTGCAATTTGAATCCAAAATAGACAGATTTGGCCGAAAAAAGCCAAATCGGCCGATTTGAGCAAATTCCTTGATGAAACGACCGTTTCTGACCGATTTCGCTCGTTTCTGCCTGTTTTAGTCATTTTGGCACGTTTTCATCCATTTGGTGCAATTTGAATCCAAAATAGGCAGGTTTGGCCGAAATAAGCCAAATTGGTCGATTTGAGCAAATTCAGAGATGAAGCGATCGTTTCTGACCGATTTCGCTCGTTTCTGCCTGTTTTAGTCATTTTGGCACGTTTTCATCCATTTGATTCTGTTTCCATCCAAAATAGACAGATTTGGCAGAAATAAGCCAAATCGGCCGATTTGAGCAAATTCCTTGATGAAACGATCGTTTCTGACCGATTTCGCTCGTTTCTGCCTGTTTTAGTCATTTTGGCACGTTTTCATCCATTTGGTTCTGTTTCCATCCAAAATAGACAGATATGGCCGAAATAAGCCAAATCGGCCGATTTGAGCAAATTCCTTGATAAAACGATTTCGCTCGTTTCTGCCTGTTTTAGTCATTTTGGCACGTTTTCATCAATTTAGTGCAATTTGAAGCCAAAATAGGCAGATTTGGCCGAAATAAGCCAAATCGGTCGATTTGAGCAAATTCAGAGATGAAACGATAGTTTCTGACCGATTTCGCTCGTTTCTGTTTGTTTTAGTCATTTTGGCACGTTTTCATCAATTTGGTGCAATTTGAAGCCAAAATAGGCAGATTTGGCCGAAATAAGCCAAATCGGTCGATTTGAGCAAATTCAGAGATGAAACGATAGTTTCTGACCGATTTCGCTCGTTTCTGCCTGTTTTAGTCATTTTGGCACGTTTTCATCCATTTGGTGCAATTTGAATCCAAAATAGACAGATTTGGCCGAAAAAAGCCAAATCGGCCGATTTGAGCAAATTCAGAGATGAAGCGATCGTTTCTGACCGATTTCGCTCGTTTCTGCCTGTTTTAGTCATTTTGGCACGTTTTCATCCATTTGATTCTGTTTCCATCCAAAATAGACAGATTTGGCAGAAATAAGCCAAATCGGCCGATTTGAGCAAATTCCTTGATGAAACGACCGTTTCTGACCGATTTCGCTCGTTTCTGCCTGTTTTAGTCATTTTGGCACGTTTTCATCCATTTGGTGCAATTTGAATCCAAAATAGACAGATTTGTCCGAAATAAGCCAAATCGGTCGATTTGAGCAAATTCAGAGATGAAACGATAGTTTCTGACCGATTTCGCTCGTTTCTGCCTGTTTTAGTCATTTTGGCACGTTTTCATCCATTTGGTGCAATTTGAAGCCAAAATAGGCAGATTTGGCCGAAGTAAGCCAAATCGGTCGATTTGAGCAAATTCAGAGATGAAACGATAGTTTCTGACCGATTTCGCTCGTTTCTGCCTGTTTTAGTCATTTTGGCACGTTTTCATCCATTTGATTCTGTTTCCATCCAAAATAGACAGATTTGGCAGAAATAAGCCAAATCGGCCGATTTGAGCAAATTCCTTGATGAAACGACCGTTTCTGACCGATTTCGCTCGTTTCTGCCTGTTTTAATCATTTTGGCACGTTTTCATCCATTTGGTGCAATTTGAATCCAAAATAGGCAGATTTGGCCGAAATAAGCCAAATTGGTCGATTTGAGCAAATTCAGAGATGAAGCGATCGTTTCTGACCGATTTCGCTCGTTTCTGCCTGTTTTAGTCATTTTGGCACGTTTTCATCCATTTGATTCTGTTTCCATCCAAAATAGACAGATTTGGCAGAAATAAGCCAAATCGGCCGATTTGAGCAAATTCCTTGATGAAACGACCGTTTCTGACCGATTTCGCTCGTTTCTGCCTGTTTTAGTTATTTTGGCACGTTTTCATCCATTTGGTTCTGTTTCCATCCAAAAGAGACAGATTTGGCCGAAAAAAGCCAAATCTGCCGATTTGAGCAAATTCAGAGATGAAACGATCGTTTCTGACCGATTTCGCTCGTTTCTACCTGTTTTAGTCATTTTGGCACGTTTTCATCCATTTGGTTCTGTTTCCATCCAAAATAGACAGATTTGGCCGAAAAAAGCCAAATCGGCCGATTTGAGCAAATTCAGAGATGAAACGATCGTTTCTGACCGATTTCGCTCGTTTCTGCCTGTTTTAGTCATTTTGGCACGTTTTCATCCATTTGGTTCTGTTTCCATCCAAAATAGACAGATTTGGCCGAAATAAGCCAAATCGGCCGATTTGAGCAAATTCAGACATGAAACGATCGTTTCTGACCGATTTCGCTCGTTTCTGCCTGTTTTAGTCATTTTGGCACGTTTTCATCCATTTGATTCTGTTTCCATCCAAAATAGACAGATTTGGCCGAAATAAGCCAAATCGGCCGATTTGAGCAAATTCCTTGATGAAACGATTTCGCTCGTTTCTGCCTGTTTTAGTCGTTTTGGCACGTTTTCATCAATTTAGTGCAATTTGAAGCCAAAATAGGCAGATTTGGCCGAAATAAGCCAAATCGGTCGATTTGAGCAAATTCAGAGATGAAACGATAGTTTCTGACCGATTTCGCTCGTTTCTGTTTGTTTTAGTCATTTTGGCACGTTTTCATCCATTTGGTGCAATTTGAATCCAAAATAGACAGATTTGGCCGAAAAAAGCCAAATCGGCCGATTTGAGCAAATTCCTTGATGAAACGATCGTTTCTGACCGATTTCGCTCGTTTCTGCCTGTTTTAGTCATTTTGGCACGTTTTCATCCATTTGGTTCTGTTTCCATCCAAAATAGACAGATTTGGCCGAAATAAGCCAAATCGGCCGATTTGAGCAAATTCCTTGATGAAACGACCGTTTCTGACCGATTTCGCTCGTTTCTGCCTGTTTTAGTCATTTTGGCACGTTTTCATCCATTTGGTTCTGTTTCCATCCAAAATAGACAGATTTGGCTGAAATAAGCCAAATCGGCCGATTTGAGCAAATTCCTTGATGAAACGACCGTTTCTGACCGATTTCGCTCGTTTCTGCCTGTTTTAGTCATTTTGGCACGTTTTCATCCATTTGGTTCTGTTTCCATCCAAAATAGACAGATTTGGCCGAAATAAGCCAAATCGGCCGATTTGAGCAAATTCCTTGATGAAACGATTTCGCTCGTTTCTGCCTGTTTTAGTCGTTTTGGCACGTTTTCATTAATTTAGTGCAATTTGAAGCCAAAATAGGCAGATTTGGCCGAAATAAGCCAAATCGGTCGATTTGAGCAAATTCAGAGATGAAACGATAGTTTCTGACCGATTTCGCTCGTTTCTGTTTGTTTTAGTCATTTTGGCACGTTTTCATCCATTTGGTGCAATTTGAATCCAAAATAGACAGATTTGGCCGAAAAAAGCCAAATCGGCCGATTTGAGCAAATTCCTTGATGAAACGATCGTTTCTGACCGATTTCGCTCGTTTCTGCCTGTTTTAGTCATTTTGGCACGTTTTCATCCATTTGATTCTGTTTCCATCCAAAATAGACAGATTTGGCAGAAATAAGCCAAATCGGCCGATTTGAGCAAATTCCTTGATGAAGCTCCTAAGCTCGTTTGAGGAGTTCTGTCATATAGCGCGAACAAAAGAAAGTCTTTTAATAGAGTCAAGGCCAACTGAGTAATATTTCTTTTTATTTAAATATTTCGACTTTTAAAAAAGTAAATTGTAAGAAGTTCTATATCAATGAATTTAGAATGAAACGCACTATTTTTTTGCCGAAAAATTCAATATGGGGCCCATAAGAAAAAATAAAGTTGATAATGGTAGCCGAAAGACGAACCGCCGGATGGTAAATCTGAATGTCATCGTGTAGCTGAGAAAAAGTGGCAGTGAAAATGTGCTTGTGGATTTAACCTTTCTTGTCAAATAACGCTAAAAAAATAAAAATGGATTCTCCAATTGTTAATTTTTCTCAGATATCTACGGAAGTGCTCAGAAAATGGAAATTTTGAAAACTGTATTCAATCAAGCACTAGATTGCGCAACTTTGCCCCCATTTAAACTTCTTCATATCTCCTCTAGTTTCCGAGATCCCAATAGTGAGGGTTGAATTTGAAATACCCTGTATAGTTTGTCCATCTTGTAAAGCCACAATAGTTTTTAGGCATACATAGAACTGACTAAATTCATGCTAATTTAATTGGTGATATCATTTCATGCTCTCTGTAAAGCATTTTTCGAGGAATTTTTGTTAGTAATTTGATATTTTCGAATTCTTCTTTCTAATTCGTCCCGAACATGCTTGATAGCTTTGAGATCGGGCGATTGTGGTGGCGAATGAAACTGTATAGGCACGTTGTGAGATCCACGTCTTAATAAACCGAGCTGTATGTTGAAGGATCCAATCATCCTCCGAGCAGAATATAGTTGCAGATGGTTTAAAATTTTCCTGTAATATAACCAGATAGAGTTCTTTATGCATTATTCCATCAATGAACACCAAGTTGCCTACTCCACTAGCCACAATCGACCCTTCACCATGCGTTACGGTTGCCATTAAGTTTTTGGTTTTCAGTTCTTCTTTTTTTTCGTCATATTTTTCCCCTCTCATCACATCCAAAAATGTTAAACCTATTCTGGTCAGTCCAGAAAACTTTTGCCCAAAAATCGAGAGTTTTGTTCTGGTCTTCCTTAGCGAACGCAAATCGTTTTTCTCTGTTGACTTAAGAAATCAGTGGTTTCTTTCGGGGCACTCTTCTATTAAAACAAAGGCGATTTTTTTTAATTCTTTACAATCTCGATCACTTAATTTTTTGGGACAACCTACACGGGGGGTTTATCAGCAAGATAACCGTTTTTAATAAAATTTTTAAAGATTGTTTGAACTGTGCTGGGCGTTTTAAATACTTATTACTAATACTGTCGAATATAATGCTATGTTGTATTATACAATAACAAAGGAAGCAACCTCTACGATTGACAGGTTTTAACCCATTAAAGCCCATAGGCACATAAATGTGTCAAAGAATTTTTTTTTCCAAAAAATATATGAACTTAGCGCTTCTAAATATATGCGAAGGCATTCTTTGTGATGTGCTTGCATTACATAAATTTTTATTAAAAGTTATAATTAGTAATTTTTCATAAATTGGTAAATATGCAGTGTGATGCACAGCTATTATCATAACGTGTTTGCATTGTAATAAGTAATTTATTTTGTTTACTTGCACTGTTTTATAACATAACAATTTCCATTTTTCTTACACTACACACCTTGTTCGGCAGTCCTATAAAAATAAAATCAATTTTTGTTTACATTAATGTGCCACCATTTTTTTTGTACTTCCAGTTAAAATAAAACTGAAATATGCATTAATACATCTAATTAGTGTCTATGGTTCTCCATGAACGTAGTTTTTGTAAGAATTGAACAAAATAAAAGTTATGGGCACTAATGGGTTAAACAAATTTCGTTCTTTTGCGAGTTTAAACAATTTATTAGGAGCAAGTTGAAACTGTACTTAGACTTTTGAGAGGTGCCTGTTTTAAAAGTTGAAAATGAACAAATATGACACTAAAGCAAATTTGAATTTAGCACACGTTTTATCTAACATTTTAAAACAGTTTTATATTAGAAGTCGGCAATTAAACTCTGTCTTTTTTTAATATTATTCAAAAAACCTAATTTTTTAAGGTGTACGTAAAATTTTGGGACTAACCATGTACGTACAAACCAATATAACCAATGCCACTCCGACAGAGATACTGTCTTAATTAAAGACTGCAATACGTACGTAATTTAATACAAAATTAGCTTTTGGCATTTAGATTAAATTAAATATAGCTTGGCCAGAAAAGTCTAATTAAAAATAAATTCAATAGCCGATTTGTTTCATAGCGTACCGATCAACTATGGCATCAAAAAGCTCGTTAGTGAAGGTGAGATTTACTCAGTGAATTTTAATATGGCAAATAAGTAAATAATAATTGTAGTTGTGCCAATTAACTCGTACCTACAGCACTGAAGCCAGCAGGGCTACAGTTAGACAAGCTCTACAGAAGAGGCAGCAATTATTCCAGCAAGATAATGGTGTGCCAGTCCATCTAAAAGGCGGGTACTTCGATAGTATTTTATATAGGGGTACCGTTGTATCTGCATTTGCTGGATTTCTCTATTCTCTTTATAGCTATTACCTAATAAAGTATAGGAAATGAAGCTGTTACTTAATTGCATACGTATGTATTTCTGGTTTGTAGTGAATTGTTAAACATTATCAATAAAAAAATCATTTGTTTCATGCAGTGTTACAGTATTTTTATATGTTCATGGGATGAACACCAGCTATACTATTTTAGATATGATACAAAGTTATACTATAAGTATATAGGGCAGCAACGCGAAGTATTCATATATAGGTAACATCAGATCAAGTCGGAACATAGGAATTATATAAGTGGGAGAAGGACGATATAAGTTTTAATATGCCTCCGACAAAGAACAACGAAGTGCATTGAGCACTAGCGCTTGAAAAGGACGAAGTCAGTCTAGATCCAGTTGCCAGATTTTTCATTGTTTCAAAATTTTTACTGATATACAGTAGCAGTCAAAAGTAGAGAAATATTTCTTTTAGGCATTATACTTTCTAAATATTACTTACATTTAAATTAAACTGTTATTATTATAAATGTAAACTGTAGTGGCATAGTTTTAATTAATTTTTATTATAATTCATCAAGCCATTCATATATAACTAAAAAAAATCTACTTGATGCGGTCAAAAGTAGATGAACAAAGTTTTTAACTCAATAATTAAATGTATTCAATCAATATTTTGTTGCATAACCCTTATTTAGTAAAACTGCACTACATCTTCTTTTCATAAAATCTAATAATTTATTAATTATTTCCTGCTCAATCTAGTTTCAGGCATCTTCTAGTGCACTAAATAGTTCTTCCTTGTTTGTAAATTTATTTGGATAATCCTGTCTTATTTTTTATCTATCATGTCCCAGAGGTTTTCAATGGGGTTGAGGTCCGGACTTTGCGGAGGCCATTTCATTACACTGGCATTATTGGTGGCAAAAAACTATTTAATAATTTTGGCGGTATGCTTTGGATCATTGTCATGTTGAAAAATCCATTTAAGAGACATGTTATCTTCCGCATATGGTAACATAACATCTCTTATTATTTCTAAATACTTGTATCGATCCATTATTCCATTTATTCTTACAAGTGGTCCCGTACCAAGTCCAGAAAAGGACCCCCAAACCATCAATCCGCCACCACCAAATTTAACAGTGCCTTTTGTGAACTTTGGATCATACGTTTCATTAATAGAACGTCGTATGTACTGAATACCATCAGATGAGAATAAATTAAATTTACCCTCATCCGAAAATAGTACCGTTTTCCACTTCTCAATTTGTCCAGTTTCAGTGTTCTCTTGAGAATTCTAAACGGGCCGTTCTATTTTTCGCCGAAATAAAGGTTTTTTTTGCGGGCCTTCTTCCATAAAGATAATTTTCTCTAAGTCGACATCGCACAGTACTAGATGATATTCTTAGCTACCCATTTTCACTGCAAATATCCACCGCTGTTTTTTTCGGATCTTCTCTGAAGGTTCCTACTATTCTTCGATCGTCACTTTTTGTAGTTTTACGAGGTCGGTCAGATTTGGGAAGAGTCATCATCGTTAACCGTAAATTAAAGCAACGGATAATTTTATTTATAACACATCGATTTAGATTTAATTCGCGCCCAATATGCGATTGCTTCATACCTGATTTATACTTGGAAATAATTAATTTTCTCACATCCGAACACACAGGTTTTCCTCGAGACATATTGGAAATGATTGTATTTGTATACAGGGTATTTCAAATTCGACCCTCACCATTGGGATCTCGGAAACTAGAGGAGATACGAAAAAGTTTAAATGGGGGCAAAGTCGAATACCATTTTCAAAATTTTAATTTTCCGAGTACTTCCGAAGATATCCGAGAAAAAATAAAAATTGGAGAATCCATTATTTAAAATTTTGGATGAACATTTTGAAAGCACCAAACTCACCAAACTGACCAAAAAACTAAAATGAAGTATGGAAGCAAGATGGAAAAAAATTTTCAAAGGTACAAAACTCAGCTAAATGTTGATCCAAAGTTTTAAATAATATTTTATGCCGCTGTTGTCTTTCCGGATATAGCTCAAAATACATTTGAGCTGTTTTCGTACTGTTCCTATCAAATTTGTAATAAAGTCTTAACATATCTCGTTTTTCTTCACTTCGGAAACTCATTTTCATTGGAAATCTGCACACGCTCTAAATTCGTTTGAGAAGTTCTGTCATATAACGCGAACAAAAGAAAGTCTTTCGATGGAGTCAAGGCCAACTATGTAATATTTCTTTTTATTTAAATATTTCGGCTTTTAAAAAAGTAAATTATAAGAAGTTCTATATCAATGAAATCAGAATGAAACGCACTATTTTTCTGTCGAAAAATCCAATATGGCGCCCATAAGAAAAAAAAAAGTTGATAATGGTAGCCGAAAGACGAAACGTCGGATGGCAAATTTGAATATGGCATAGTGTAGCTGCGAAAAAGTGGCAATGAAAATGTGCTTACGGATTTAATCTTCCTTGTCAAATAACACTAAAAAAAATAAAAATGGATTCTCCAATTTTTAGTTTTTCTTGGATATCTTCGGAAGTACTCGGAAAATTAAAATGTTGAAAATGGTATTCGATCAAGCGCTAGATTACGCAACTTTGCCCCTATTTAAACTTCTTCGTATTTCTTCTAGTTTTCGAGATCCCAATGGTGAGGGTCGAATTTGAAATACCCTGTATACAGGGTGTTTCCTAAGTACGGTACATAACTTCGGGAGCGTATTCTACAGCTAAAATAAAGATAATTTTGTTATATAAACTATATCCCAAAAATGTTTCGTTGCGGAAATACAGGGTGTGAAAGTTTTTTTTTTAATTACATTTTTTTCAATATTTTCGAAACTACTTGACATTTTAATGAAATTTTGCAGGGTTTGAGAGTTAGCAACGGTGCGTGTTTTACGCTAAAAACAGTAGCTGTTGTATAATCAGTGGCGTGCGAGCAGGATAATTGCTGGATATTTTAAAGAAAAAACGTGGTACGCCACTGTTCTTTTCCAATATTTTGTTCCTTTTTTAATTACGTGTTCGATTTGGAAGAAAAAAGGTCTCTTGACTTTTTTTCGTAGGACGCACCGTTTTCGAGTAAATAAATAAAAAACATTGTAGTTAAATTTTTTAATTATTTTTTATTATTCTTAAGAGAAGAAATACTTGTATGAAGATATGAATTTTCTTGTTGTGCTCTTGCTCGTTTGGTAGCGAAATTGTCGACATTTTACTAGTCACCAACACCGTTTATTTATCTGTGCGTGAGACATTAAAATTCGAAAATGAATAACTTTCACACCCTGTATTTCAGCAACGAAGCATTTTTGGGATATAGTTTATATAACAAAATTACCTTTATTTTAGCTGTAGAATACGCTCCCGAAGTTATGTACCGTACTTAGGAAACACCTTGTATAATAAGAAGAAAAATAAATAATAGACAACTTTAGCACATTAATACCTAAGAATAATAATAACGATAATTAGAGATGATTAATAAAAAAATGCATCTGTTTTAGATAATAATTGTTCAAAGTGTTTTTTTTTTAATTTTTTTCCTTAAAACGTTCAAATATTTTCGCAACACCAATCACAATCAATTTATAGTTTGATATACAGGGTGATTCACGTAACTGTTTCATTAGAAACTTTTGTACTTGTAACAAATTTATATTTTTCATATTTGGGGGTTAAACTAATATAGATACACTCTACTTTTTTAAAATATTTTGAAGTCACATAACTTCCGGTTATACCGGAAGTTGAGGTCAACTTCCTTATTTAAAATGGAACAACCAGTATATTTTTGCATTTTTGGAATCTAGTGATTAAGCTGATTAAATTCTTATTAGATATTCCTATACCTAAACCTAACCGTTTTAAAGATATTTTGGTTTAAAAGAAAAATCTTTCTAAAACACCATTTCTATCAAATTTAAAATTCTCAGCTGTTATTGAAGCTGGCTCTACAAAAATTTGCTGACATGTTAACTAGATATGGTAGATTAAGTTAATGTGAAAAGTTTTTATAAATATCATACAGGGTATCCAAAAAAACACGTCATATTTAAAGAACTTTGATGGCAAAAAAGTCGCTTATTTCAAATAGAACACTCCATATATTTTTTATGTCTAGAACCTAAATTTAATTCTGAATCGATTACTATTAAAAAATCGCAAATTAGAGCAAAAGCGTTAATTTTAGGTATAGGGATGCTTAATAAAAATCTTTTCACATTAATCTAATGTACCATATCTAGTTAACAAGTCAGCAAATTTTCGTAAAGCCTGCTTCAATAATAGCTGAGAATTTTAAATTTGATAGAAATGGTGTTTTAGAAAGATTTTTCTTTTAAACCAATAAATTTTTAAAATGGTTAGGTTTAGGTATAGGAGTACCTAATAAGAATTTAATCAGCTTAATCACTAGATTCCAAAAATGCAAAAATATACTGGGTGTTCCATTTGAAATAAGGAAGTTGACCTCGACTTCCGGTATAACCGGCAGGGATATGATTTTTAAAATATTTTAAAAAAGTAAAGTGTATCTATATTAGCTTAACCCCCAAATATGAAAAATTTAGATTAGTTACAAGTACAAAAGTTTCTAATGAAACAGTTACGTGAATCACCCTGTATAGTATATAGGTATGATACATATGTGGACTTTGTTAAAGTACATTGATAAGGGCAGTTTGAACTTTAAACAGTACTCAGACCTTTAGTTTCAGTTAATTACAATTTTGACGATTTAGCTATATCAGACAAAGAAATTGTGTTTCTAATTAAATATACTAATTTAAGTTTATACTTAATTAAATATAATAATTAGGTTATAACGTTGGTCTTGGGTTTCCATTAGAAAGTAATGCAAGTAATGCAAGAGGAAAACACGTAGGCGTAACCTGGGGTACATTGCATAACGATTTTTTTTCTTTATCTGCATATCTCGAGCCATGTTGAATACTCACTCAACTCGCTAGCTCTTATCCATGATGATGATTCTCTCGCCACTTGTAAGTTATTCACATTGACCTTGCCATTTGCAGAGTCAATGTGTTAAAATGCTAATTCCAAAAAATTCTTAAGTTTTACTTTTTAACTTATCTAATCAGTCAAAAAGCATTATCTAAGTTAATAATCAACCCTTTGCAAAACTGCTGTTGCGCTGTTATTATTTTGCACACCACTGTATGTGTACATCTCTATTTAATTTTTCTAAAATTAATGGAAACTTTGGAGTTTGGTCAGGTTATAAAATCCATTAAAAAAAATAAGATAAAGTTGATAAAAATAAATAATTCACTTCTAAATAATGTGCAAAACAAAGAAAGATTGCAAAATTATTGCGAGAAAAATCACCATATAAAGTCTACAGGTCATAGAACATTTTATCCAAAAAATAATACAGATTTAAATAAACACGATGAAATTCCATTTAATTTTAATGTGGTTGAAAAATCAATAAATTTTCAGAGAAGTTATCTACATACAGGGTGTCCGAGATAAGGAGATTTTTGACGTAGAAAACTATTTATAGTAGGCCTTGGTCGGATGAGTTAGAAAACAATTTTTACAGCATAAATATAGTTTTTATTCTCTATCTTTTGAGCATTGGTTCTTTGAAATCGAGTTATAAATGTAAAAGTTGCAGGGGTGTTTCCATCTTAAATGGGTGACACTGTATATATTATTTGTGACCATAGGGGTATTACAAAAGGTACAATAAATTACTGGCAAAAGTATTTCTCAGTTAGTTTCGCAAGTTCCCATTACAGATGTACTCGTATAACACTTTATGGTTTAATTGCGTTTTAGTCTTTTTTTCGGCGTTAATCAAGAAAATTTCTATTATGGACCTGTACGTAGTTTTTTAATTTTTAAGAATAAACGATTAGCTATATCAATTAACGGTGTGTGTCATTTAGGCGTTTAATAATAATCTAATGACTGAATTGGTGCACTAATTGAATAGGGTACACACAAAGAGCAAATAAATTTAAATTAACAGAAGTTCTAAAAATTGAAAAAACAACAACAAACGAATACGAATAAAATAACTAAATTTAGAGCATATGTCCGAAAAAATTGCCATTATTTTCCAGGCATAAATAGCACCTTGAAACTGTCGATTCTAACGCCGTAGTCAACATTTGTGGAATAATACTGGTAAATGCGTGCAGAACTAACTCCTTCAGTTTATGTGCTATAGCAAAATTTTGTTGATAAACTTAATTCTTAACGAGCCCCCATACGAAGAAATCAAGCGGGGTGATATCAAGTGAACTATTAAATTTTATTTAAGGATAAATAAAATAAGGAACAATTTAGCACACTTTGAATTTTATTTAATACGAAAAATATGGGTCGATAGTGCTGATATGTACCCAAAGTCGTCGCAAGGTCAGTTTTCTTTAGTACGAAAAAATAAGATTCGATCGTGTAGGTATATACCCAGAGTAGGCTCAAGGTCGAGGAAAGAAAAACTCTGGAAATTCTTTCGGAATTTGTTTGCGAGTTAAATATCGTCACTCCAATCAAAAGGAAGAAAAATAAATAGCCGAAAATGCGTAAATTAATTGGAATTTGAGACAATGGGGCGTCTGTACACTCCGCCACGGAGCATCCCAGTAAGCAGCCGAAGTGATCCACGATCTCTATAGGACAAGGCGGAATTTCTCAAGAAAAATAATTAAATGCAACAATTAACTATATTCGGAAACGTAAATTGGCACGCGTAAACCTCATCCAACTCGAAGGATCAAATTATCATGGAAGTTAAATTCCTCCGGTGGCCAAGTGTCCACATTCTGAGTTAAAAAATCTGGACCCTTCCACCAAAGATCGAAAGTACTGATGTAATGTACCCACTCATATCGAATGGAAACAACCAGACTTAATTACAGAACAATTAGGACGTCACTATGTTAGTACAACAAATTCATAATTGACGAAGCCAAAGGTCTAAATCCATTTCACTGTAATTAAATAGGTTAAAGGTCTAAATCTACCCTTAACGATATCTAGAGATACAAAGTAGTATATAAGACACAAACGAAGAGTTCAAAAAAAGTTAAGAAGAAAGAAGCAGCTAAGAAACGAAAATGAACTTTGTTCGTGCCTAACAGAAATCTACAACCTGTGTTCGTAATCTTGTACCTTCGAGTTTGTTAAATAAAGGTGTTTTACTGAATTCGCGTTTAGTTTCCACCCTGTCACACTACACTGAGTTCGGATGGGAGCATCCCTTTGCTACCACAATCGGCAAAATTATCGGTACCAGAGATGTACAGTGGATCACAAAAATATTCGGACACCTACTAGAATTCATTTATTATTGGGTTTAATAGACTACAGTATGTAACATTTCTATTCGTCACCTGCATTTTTAATGTAAAAGACTCTCTACATGCTTTTAAATTTATTTTTAGCAATATTTATTTCATTATTGTGATCAATAAATATGTTGTGAACAATTATATAATGTTCATGAATTTTTATCTTCTAATCTACCATAGATAATTAATTAAATTTACAAAAATGTCGTATTTACTACGTGCAACACTTTTGTTCGTACAGTTGATTAGAAAGGGAGCTAAATGTTAGTAAACAGTTTTTTGTAAGAATTCTTTTGGATATATTCACGATGAATAAAAATTCACTTACATATGTATCTGATGTTTCTTTTATTAGTCATTTGGAAAATGTCGAAACGAGTGCAGTTAAGTACAGATTTAAAAAATTCTATCATAAATATGACTTTAAGAGGCTATAGTTTGAGAAAAATTGGTGAAATGACCAACAAATCGCACTCAACAATTCAATATATTGTTAATAAATTTAAAACTCAAGGATCCATTAAAAATTTACCCAAAAAACCGAGACAAAGGAAATTAAGCGAAAGAGAAGAAAGGATAATTATTAAAGAAATTAAGAAAAATCCTAAAATTAGTTTACCAACAATTCGTCTGATTCTTCAAGATATAACAGGAAACCTTGTATGTCTTTAAACAATTCGTCGAGTACTGTAGAAAAACGGATATCATGGTAGAGTACCCAGGAAGAGACCCTATGTCAGTAAGGTAAACCGCCGTAAACATCTTCTATTCGCTAAAGAGCATATAGACAAAGACGAAGGGTTTTGGGATAGTGTCATTTGGTCCGATGAAACCAAAATCAACCTTTTTGGGTCCGATGGAATCCATAGAGTGTGGAGAAAGGCCAATGAAGACAATAATCCCGTAATACACTTCCAACTGTTAAATATGGTGGTGAATCTTTAATGATTTGGGGGTGTATGTCATCAAGAGGAGTTGGATCTGTTGACTTTATTGAAAATACTATGGACAAATACGGTTACAACGAAATTTTGAAAAGAAACGTCAAGCAAAGTGCCGAAAAATTAAGTATGCCCAGGGTCTATAGATTCCAATACGACAACGACCCGAAACATACGGCTCTGCTCAATAAAGAATGGTTAATTTGGAACGTTCCAAAATTGCTTCAAACACCTCCGCAATCGGCCGACTTAAATCCCATTGAGCATTTATGGGCCATTTTGAAAAGAAACATTAGAAAAAATAAAATTTCCTCAAAATCAGAACTGAGACAAATTATTCTTCAAGAATGGGAAATGTTATATATCTTCCTATATTGATTGTACTCTATGCTACTTTCTCATAGCAACCTAATAACATGCTATCAATGTTTTACCTAATTATCTATGAAGAATAATCAACTTCAACCAAAGGTCGAAGTTCTGTTTAGTTCCAACTAATCACCCCTAATGCGCTAATTTAGATAAGTTAGATGTCATAGTCTTCCCTATATATATGTATATATATGTGAGCTTTCATAAAGAAAGCCATATGGGGTTACTTATCAACTTATTTAATGTAAATGCAAAAAACATGTTGTCCCATAATATTGTAACTTATCCTTGGACATGTGCGGAATGTCACAGGCACCTACTGGTGCCCCATTGTAAATTAGAAATGGACTAAACTTGTACTAGTCAAAATAGATCATTCGTGGTAAAGATAAAGGTCTGTTTATCATCTCGCCTAAAAACATATGGAGGTGCGAATAAGATGATTAAAGGATGTAAGCGTGGGAAGAATGTGGAAGGTATGGTGACAGGCTTTTTGGAAGAAAAGCAGATGCACCCGGGGTGACCCTCACGCATCAAAAAGGGATTCATTCGATTCCCGATTCTAGAGAAATAAAGAAGTATCACCTAAACTTGTGTTTTTGTTTCTCTACGAGTTTGGAAGATCTGACATCAGAAGTGGGATAGACTCGCGAAGATACCACAACGTGTAAAACAATTATTTGTGTGAAAAGTGCGCTTGTTTTGTGGGTGCGTTTCGTGTGCAGAAAAGTACGCTAGCATGGAAGAATTGACCAGTGTTTTGACGGCTGTTCTTCGTGAAATGCAACAACGGCCTCAACAAGCTGTGCCTGTGCTGCAGGCGCCTGCTATGCCAGTGGACATTCCGACCTTCGACCCCTCGAAGAGCGATGTAGGGGCGAACGGGTGGTGTGATGACGTGCAGGCCTTGGCGACCACCTTTAATTGGACTGATTTCGAACAACTTTGCCGAGCTGCAAGCGCTTTGGAGGGCGACGCTAAGGAGTGGTACAATAATTGGCACCCAGCAAGAAAGGATTGGGCTAGTTTTCGAGCAGAAATTTGTCAGCTCTATCCTGTACGACGAAACCTGAGCGAGCGGTTGCGCAGGGCAAGCTTGTACACCAGCGGACAAGCACCGGGTTACTGTGAGTACGCACGAAAGAAGATATCGTTATTGAAAGGGCTGAATTTTAACCTAAGTGTTGGTCAAATAATTGAGCTGGTTATTGGTGACATAACCGACACTCATGTTAAAACAGCAGCCTTTAATAGCAATATTGATTCTATTGCGACGCTACTTAATGTACTTAGTAATTATCAAATCAATAAACAAGGCCATCAGCCTCAAGGAAAATCCTTAAAACGTCCCCGTCCAGATCTGCCTAGGCAGAACGACGAAGGGATAATTTGTTATAATTGTAATAAGCCTGGGCATATGAGTCGAAACTGTGGGAAATCGTCCAAATTGAGCGATACTACTACTGCGGGTGGTCTAAATCCGATGGAAGTTAAAAAGCCTTGCGATATCTGCAAAAAAATCGGACATTCTCCCGAAAAGTGTTTTTTTAAAAATAAAAGAGGGGGCCACTTGTCGAGATTCTCGAAAATAAATTATTTCTGCGTAAGCTTAGATAGTGATTTTTGCGTCAAGTTTAAAATACAAGATTTGACTGTAAACTGCCTAATCGACACTGGTGCCGAATGTAGCCTCATCTCTGAGAAAGTCGCTAATAAACTAAATTGCCGTTTTGAACCAAGTTTCGTTATATTAAGGGGTATAGGTGGTAACCTAGTACCAACTTGTCGAAGGGCGGCTTTGTTGCTCGAAAGAGAGGGTACTGCATTCGATATCACCTTTTATGTTGTCGAAAGTTCTGCTATGAAACCAGACGCTATACTAGGCAGGGATTTGCTCAATTATAAGGGGGTTAAAATTTGCACTGACTCGCGCGGTACCAAAATTTACCTAGATGATGAGGAAGATAAGAATGAATCTAAAACAATTCAAAATGTAAGCATTTCTCCCGAACAAATTAAGACAGGCGTACAAGGGGGCGAATACGATGAATTGCTAAGGTTATTGACGAAATATAGCGATTTCATAGCTACTGGTAATTCCGTTGGGGCAATAAAAACTGGCGAAATGGAAATAAGATTGAAGAGCGATAAAATAATACATTACAACCCGTATCGAATGTCATTGAGCGAGCGAGAAAAAGTTAAGGGAATTATCAAAGATCTATTGCGAAACAAAATCATTCGCGAAAGTACATCGCCATACGCTAGCCCGGTTATTTTAGTCCACAAAAAGGATGGTAGTCATCGTTTATGCGTGGATTACCGCGCACTCAACGAAATCACCGTCAAAGATCGCTTTCCGTTACCACGCATAGACGACCAAATTGACCAACTGGGAGGACACGGGTACTTCACGACCCTAGACATGGCGGCTGGATTTCACCAGATCCCTGTGGCCAAGAATTCGATCGAAAAGACGGCATTCGTGACGCCGGACGGACATTTTGAGTACTTGCGTGTACCCTTTGGGCTGTCGAACTCTCCTGCGGTGTTTCAGCGGGCAATTTGTAAGGCGCTAGGCAAACTTAAGGACGCCGACGCGTTGGTATATTTGGACGACATAATTATCCCGTCTAGAACCATACGAGAAGGATTTGATAAGCTCGATAGGGTATTAGCTTCTCTTACTAGAGCGGGTTTCACTTTAAACATCGATAAATGTAAGTTTCTCGAGAACCGAATTCTTTATCTTGGCCACGAAATATCTCTAGAGGGTGTAAGACCTGATAAAAGGAAATTGGCCGCTTTGTTTAACGCGCCCGATCCAAAAAATGTTAAACAAGTCCGACAGTTCATGGGTTTGGCCGGTTATTTCCGCAAGTATGTCCCCGAGTTCGCCGCACGTACCGCTTGCATTACGAAATTAACGAAAAAAGATGTGAGTTTCGAATGGGGAATTGACCAGAAAATTGCCAAGAGTTATGTTTGCGCGTTTTTAAGTCAGCACCCCCTTTTGGCAATTTTCGACCCAACATTAAACACCGAGCTCCATACAGACGCGAGTTCTTTAGGGTATGGGGCGATTCTATTTCAAAAACATGACAACAAACTAAAAGTTGTGTCGTATTTCTCAAAACGAGCTACGAAGGAGGAATGCAAGTACCATTCGTACGAACTCGAAACACTAGCTGTGTATTATGCCATAAAACATTATCGTGTTTACTTATTAGGGATAAACTTTAAACTTGTTACCGACTGCAACTCGCTTAGGTTGACACAGAAGAAGAAAGATTTAGCGCCCAGAGTTGCAAGATGGTGGCTTTATTTACAATCCTTCAATTTCGACATTGAGTATCGAAAAGGCAAATACATTCCCCATGTGGACTATTTCAGTAGGAATATTCCACAATCTCGGGAAGAACTTAGTTGCTCAGCTCCCGTGAACGTCCTCACGACCGACAACTGGCTCAAAATCAATCAAAAACGCGACCCCGAGACTCGCGAGATCAAATCAAAACTGCTTGATGGTTATCTGACTCACGAATATTTCTGCCAAAACGACATCTTATTTAGAAAAATAAATCCGGGCCAAAATCCACCAATCTACAGAGCTTTTGTCCCAAAAGGAAGCAGGCTCGGGTTACTAAAAATATTCCATGATGAACAGTCTCACGTGGGACCAGATAAGACATTTGCTAAAATAAATCACTACTTCTGGTTTCCACGAATGGCTAGGTTTGTCAAAAAATACTGCGATCGATGCCTAAAGTGTATCGTGAACAAGAAGCATACTGGACCCAAACAGGGACGGCTACATCCTATCAATAAAATCCCCATTCCTTTCCACACCGTACACTGTGACTGTGTTGGTCCATTCCCTACATCACCAGACGGTTACAAGCATGTCCTTCTTGTAATCGATGCCTTCACAAAATACCTGTTTTTGATCCCCTTAAAAACCCTCTCCGGCCCTGAGACATGCGAGAAATTAAAGACTTATCTAACTATATTCGGAAACACTAAACGACTAATATGCGATAGAGGAACCAATTTCACTGATCAACAAGTGAAGCAGTTGCTTTCAGAGTTACAAATTACACAACATCTTATTGCTAAAAGTGCCCCGCGTGGAAATGGCCAAATTGAAAGATACGTCTCGACAATTCTAGATTTGCTCAGGGCGGATCTAAATGGCAACAAGTCAGAATGGACGAGCGTTCTTTCAAAGTTACAGTTAACTCTCAACACGACCATTCAAAAAACAACGGGTTTTTCCCCACTTTATCTACTCACAGGACAAACCTTAGATATCCCAGAGATTCAGAATTTGACAGAAACCATCAAGCCCGTGATAAGTACCAACCGAAATTTAGACAAAGACCGCAAAACAGCCCATGAACGCTCGTTGCGCTACGGATCAGAATCAAAAGAAAGATTTGACAAAAAGCGACGCATGACAAAAAAATTCGAAGTAGGCGATATAGTTTTTCACCCATCCGGGAACTCACATCTGTCCAAGTTAGACTCAAGATACGAAGGTCCATTTGAAATTTTGCAGATATTGCCTAACGACCGCGTAGAAATAAAAAACTTAGCCACTAACCGCAAACGAATTGTCGCCAAAGACATGATGCGAATATGGCCAGGCGAATTCGAAGAGGAAGTATCAGTAGTATATTGATAATAATTTTATAATTTCTTCTATTTAATAATTATTTAATAATTCTTGATATTACTGTATCTTATAGGTTTGTCCCTTGTAATATTTTTGTAGTTATGTTATCGCTATCAAGTGTTCTGTTCAACGGATGTCCGTATGAGCTTTATTAGTTGATAAAAACTTAGATTTATCACCTAAAAAAAAAAAAAAAAAAAAAAAAAAAAAAAAAAAAAAAAAATTGTTGAAAGACGTGCTCTTTGCGTTAGGTCATGAGTACCTAAACGTTGAAATGACGTGCTCTTTGCAATTGAAACTAATACTTTGAGAATTGTTGAAAGACGTGCTCTTTGCGTTAGGTCATGAGTACCCAAACGTTGAAATGACGTGCTCTTTGCAATTGAAACTAATACTTTGAGAATTGTTGAAAGACGTGCTCTTTGCGTTAGGTCATGAGTACCCAAACGTTGAAATGACGTGCTCTTTGCAATTGAAACTAATACTTTGAGAATTGTTGAAAGACGTGCTCTTTGCGTTAGGTCATGAGTACCTAAACGTTGAAATGACGTGCTCTTTGCAATTAAAATTAATATTTTGTAAATTGTTAAAATGGCGTAGTCTTCGCAATATAAAATGATAATGTTTTTACTATAGGTTTTAGTAAGGATAAAATTCGAGAACGAATTTTGTGTCAGGATTGGCCGTGTGAGCTTTCATAAAGAAAGCCATATGGGGTTACTTATCAACTTATTTAATGTAAATGCAAAAAACATGTTGTCCCATAATATTGTAACTTATCCTTGGACATGTGCGGAATGTCACAGGCACCTACTGGTGCCCCATTGTAAATTAGAAATGGACTAAACTTGTACTAGTCAAAATAGATCATTCGTGGTAAAGATAAAGGTCTGTTTATCATCTCGCCTAAAAACATATGGAGGTGCGAATAAGATGATTAAAGGATGTAAGCGTGGGAAGAATGTGGAAGGTATGGTGACAGGCTTTTTGGAAGAAAAGCAGATGCACCCGGGGTGACCCTCACGCATCAAAAAGGGATTCATTCGATTCCCGATTCTAGAGAAATAAAGAAGTATCACCTAAACTTGTGTTTTTGTTTCTCTACGAGTTTGGAAGATCTGACATATATATGTTAGAGTAATTAAATATTTCAACAATAGAATTATAAGTCGATCCTATTTCTTCTTTTTCTGACTTAATACACTAGGCCGATGGCCCAGTGTAACCCGATATTAATGATGTTAATATAAACAAGGGTCTGAGCGTGGTTCAAGGAAAAAGAAGAAAGAGCAGTTAGAAAGATGATTTTGTTCGGGCCTCTTGGCTCCAGATGAGTTTTTCGGTTTTTGTTTTTTTTGTTCTTTGTTCCGTTGGAAGGTGAAAACAATAAAGAGTGTTGTCTGCGGAATAGTCTCATTTTAATCTACCTACTAACATATACAGGGTGTCCCATAATTAGGTGCCAACACTTAAATAGCGAAACCTACGTGCAAAAATAATATCAAATTGATAAATAAACATATGTCCTGAAGCGCCCCCTAACGGAGATACGGCCCCTTGAAGGGGGCCCCAATGAGAGAGTTTTTGCTAAATAACTTCTAAACTACCCAACATAAATGTATGAAATTTTGGTATTCTCACAATTTTGACGAGTTCAAGCAAAATATCTTATCAAAGTGTATTAATCTGAATCATAAACCTGTCATTTGGAGGGGCTGGGTTACAAAAACAGCGATATTTTTTTTGTGGATTCAAATTTTTCATTTCTTTGTTGAAAATATGTAAACTTAGAATTTTTTACTCAAAAAAGGTATTCTTAAATAATGTCTCTAATTATCACCGTTTTTGAGAAAAATGCAATTTAATGTTCTTCATACATTTCATATTCTTTTCAGTAAAACACTGAAGTAGGCTTTGAAACAAAAGCTAGTTGTTAAATATGTGACAGTTTAATATTTTTAGTAATTAGTTAAGTAATCTTTAATAGTCGAAATTGAATTTAATGTGAATTATGGAACGTTTTACAAATAATGAACTAGCTGATATTCACTTTATTTATGGTTTCTGCAATGGTAACGCAAGTGCGGCTGTACGGGAATATCAAATTCGATATCCTACCAGGACAGTACCTCATCGAAAATTGTTTGTCATTGTACACAGAAATTTAGTGGAATATGGTACATTTAGGCGGTCTCAAGGACAAGGAAAACCTCTTAAAAATCGCAATTTTGAACAAGCATTAAATATTATTGAAGAACATCCCCAGATATCGTTAAGATCACTAGCCAATATTACTAATATTCCTAAATCAACTGTAAGTTTTTAATACATATTATGTAGTTAAAATACGAGTAAATCCAAATTTAGCTTGGAAGAATGACTCAAATGCAAAACTTTTGTTTCAAAGCCTACTTCAGTGTTTTACTGAAAAGAATATGAAATGTATGAAGAACATTAAATTGCATTTTTCTCAAAAACGGTGACAATTAGAGACATTATTTAAGAATACCTTTTTTGAGTAAAAAACTCTAAGTTTACATATTTTCAACAAAGAAATGAAAAATTTGAATCCACAAAAAAAATATCGCTGTTTTTGTAACCCAGCCCCTCCAAATGACAGATTTATGATTCAGATTAATACACTTTGATAAGATATTTTGCTTGAACTCGTCAAAATTGTGAGAATACCAAAATTTCATACATTTATGTTGGGTAGTTTAGAAGTTATTTAGCAAAAACTCTCTCATTGGGCCCCCCTTCAAGGGGCCGTATCTCCGTTAGGGGGCGCTTCAGGACATATGTTTATTTATCAATTTGATATTATTTTTGCACGTAGGTTTCGCTATTTAAGTGTTGGCACCTAATTATGGGACACCCTGTATATATAGTATATATATCGAGTATGATTATAAATAATAGAAAATTAGTATTCCGACAGAGGTCTTTCAAAACAGGTAGTCTAGAGTGAAGTGTTGTTGAGTTTAAATTCATACCATTTTGAAAACCATCACAAGAAATAGACAAGTTGTTAGTGAGTTACCGAATCAGTGAGCTGTCTTATTCCCGACTAAAACAACCCCGTGGTGCCCACCACGTATAAAATACCGGCTGGTGTCACAACAGTACCCGGAGTAGAGTATGCATGGACTCAAATGGTGAACATTTAGAACATGTAATGTACCAAAAACAATAATAAATTTGTGTTTTGAATGTGATGTGAGTGGTGTAAAATGTGTAATGTGTCATGTTAAGCTAATTAAAGATGATAACAATAATTTCAAGGTAAATGGCTTTTCAAAATAATAAAATAAGAATCATACAATTTTTAAATTCCATGAATTTAGTGCATTTTATTAATTATGTACTGCAAAATCTATCAGACCCAAAAAAAAAACGTGTAAAAAGCAAACCTACTTTATGCGGCTACTTAGGTAGGTGTGAAAATGAAGTAAATACGAGGCGACGTTGCCAATTCTCAGAAAATGTTTTTTTTATTTTCCAGGGAAATGGTTGTATTTACGACCCCTGTTGTAAGGACTTTTTTGTTCAAAATAATGTTCTTAATCACTGGTTAAATTTACGAAAGTTATTTCACTAACACCCTGTATATGACTTTCTAAATTATTTTTAGTAAACAGGCTATGAAAAACAGAAGAGCGATATTAAAATTTTAATTTAACAACTAAATTATCTTAATTTTTTGGAAATTTAACTTAAGTTATATCAAGTTTTTTACCATTCGACAGGCAATTTTTGAAAGTTTGGAAAATATCATACACTTACACATCACACATTTCGTTATTTTTAGTCATTTATTTATTTTTTTTTAACCAAAGATTGTCTGTGAGCACAAAATCGAAAACAAACCAATTTCCTATTAGCAAACAAATTTTTTCATTTTATGTGCTGTCTAACTGAGCTTGTATCACATTTTTTACCAAATTTATACCTGTTTTTCTCAAAAACTAATCGATACACCATTGTATGTAGTTTTGAAAGATAATTGAAGGTGTCACTCAGTTCATGTTTCAATTGAAAAAAATTGACCATTTTGCACTGCCGGTGATGTAAGCAACATTTAAAAAAGAAACAAATGTCAAGAGATAGTATTTTTTGTCAGATTTAAAGCTGCACGGTATACCGGGGGATTCAAGAAGATGACTATCCCTTATAACTTTTTTGTTTCTAAACTTAGAAAGTTGAAATTTGGAGGGAAGCTATATGAGAATAGAGCTAATTGATTGACATTGATGACGTTCATCTAGCACTTCCGGTTTAACTGGAAATTACTTCAATCATCAATTTTTAAATGTAAAACCCTCTAAATTTTTTTCTTTTTTGGAATCTAGAAGGCATTTTTGGTCTAAAAATATGTCATATAAAAAATGTTTCTTGTAGTTTTTTCATGTTGAGCTACGCCACTGAGGTATATGTACGTGTCAGGCACAGTTTCAGGTCAGAATTATGTGGAAAAATACTAATTGGTCATTTTATTAAGTAGTTTTTCTTATGTAAGCAATTTAAATACCGAAAAACAGTTTTTCCCATTTATCTTCTGTTTTTTAAATGACAACGTGGTGTCTCATTGCGATTTTCTAAAAGACTATTTTTTCCTAAATTTTTTGATACCAAATGCGATATATGTTCATTTAGAAACGAACCGTTAATTCATTAAAAACATTCAAATTTAGAAAGAAATATGTTGGCCGTGGATTAGTTCCGTATTCTTGTTGTTATCAACAAGTAATTAATTGAGATCTTCAAAATAACCACCTTGTGGTTCTCGACAAGCAAAAGCATTTTGAACTGTTTTCCTCATAATGCTGTCCAATTAACTGGTGGTAATATTATTTTGTCGCCCTACGAATTTTTTCTTCTAATTCTTCTCGATTATTAGAAAGAGTGGTGTAAACTTGTACTTTAACAGTATCCTAAACAAAAGAATCAAAAGGAGTTAAGTCGGGCGATCTACAAGAATTTATACGTTTAAATTATTAGTATTTAATTACTTAGGTGGCCATTTGATTGGTCTATTAGTACCAATCCATTGATTTTCAAAATTTTCCTATAAAAAGTTTCTTACTATAAAAGAATTGTGTGGTGGAGCACCGTCATTCTGAAAATAAATACTAAAACGTTCTTGTAGGGGTAAATTGTCTAAAAAAGCCGATATTTGTCCATTTAACAAATTTCATTATCGTTCTCCTGTTAGCTGCCCATCGAAAATTATAGAATCTACAAACGAGCATAAGAATTCTATAACCAATTTGCTTTTAATATTTTTAGTAAAAGTTATCAACAATTCTTCGTTCTAATAATCTCAGCCAACAGTTAAGGCCAAATCGCCCTTGACGATTACCTTTCATCATCAAATGTAAATTATTTTGAGACCAATATCGCGTATTGCTCCGGTTGAAGAATCCGAAATTAATAAATCTGCTTTCATCAAAAAATAATATTATGGAATGAAGTCGTGGATTTAAGTTCAAATTTTAAATAATCCAGTTGCAATATTCGAACCGTTTTTGATGATCTTCTCTATGTAAAAGCTGATGTAGTTGATATTTGTATGGCTGGTATTTATTGGTATGTTTCTTCACAATTCGACGCCCTGACGAATAGCTAATCTCACATTCTAGAGCTATCTCACGAATTGATGTACTTGGATTGATCTACCATTGATTTCTTTGTTTTCACTGATAATAAAGTTTTCTTTTACATTAGCGTTTCCCGTTTTTATTTTATCCACTAATTTTTTAAAATAGTTACGGCCTAGATCATTTCTAAGTGGAAATCTTCCCGCATTAAGTCGCGCAGTATCGGAAGACCGTTGATGACATTCTCCAAATATTAACAGGATTTCACTTTTAGTATAATTTTGCATTTTTTTATTATTTAATTCATTTGCATTGTCACGACTGTACACAATTTCTATAAGTAGAAATATTTTATTCTTTTGTTCTGTCATTTGGAAGGTGGTCATGACGTATTCCACTGCCAACGTATTTTTTTCTAAATTTAAATGTTTTTTTTTTATGAATTAACGGTTCGTTTCTAAATGAACATATATTGTATTTGGTATTTTGGTATATCAAAAAATTTAGAAAAAAATAGTCTTTTAGAAAATCGCAATGAACCAGCACGTTGTCATTAAAAAACAGAAGATAAATGGGAAAAACTGTTTTTCGATATTTAAATTGCTTACATAAGAAAAACTACTTAATAAAATGACCAATTAGTATTTTTCCCCATAATTATGACTTGAAATTGTGCCTGACACGTATACCTCAGTGGCGTAGCTCAACACGAAAAAACTACAAGAAAAATTTTTTAAATGACATATTTTTAGACCAAAAATGACCTCTAGATAGAATCTAGAAACAAATTTATAGGGCATTACATTTAAAAATTGATAATTGAAGTAATTTCCGGTTAAACCGGAAATGCTAGATGAATGTCATTAATGTCAATCAATTAGCTCTATTTTCATATAGCTTCCCTCCAAATTTCAACTTTCTAAGTTTGAAAACGAAAAAGTTGTAAGTGAGAGTCATCTTCTAGAATTACCCGGATGTAAAATGAAATATCATGAGCGACTTCCACCTAATGGACACAGCTTTGAAAGTTTAATGAAAAGGTTTAATTCTACTGGATGTGTTCATTATCCAAAACATAAATTGATTAACAGAAAAGTTACCGATGAAAATACGGAACTCGAAATTTTACTTCATATGCAAGAAAATCCTTAAGTAAGTAGTCGTAAAGTAGCTCAAATGCGTAATACTTTACAATTAACAACAAACCGAACTACGACGAAATATAGATATCATCCTTACCACGTTGAGTTACATCAATAGCTATGCGGAGAAGATTTTGACAAGTGTGGCAAGTTTTATCATTGGATGAATGCCCTACTGAAGGTGTACCGATTCTTTACAGCCAACGAAATGTTTTTAGATGAAGCCACTTTCCGAAGTAAAGCCGTAAATTGCCGTAATATGCTTTATTATGCTACAGAGAATGCCTTTTGGGTATGAAAAGTCTGCAATCAGAACCACTGATGAGTAAATGTTTGGTGCGGCATTTATTACAATAAAATAATTGGGCGTTTTATTTTTTTAAAGAACATTTAAATGAACAAAGTTATCTTCGTTTCTTAACAGAAGAATTGCCCAGTTACTTGAAGATGTAAATTTATATAAATGCCAGCTTATGTCGTTTTAACAAGATGGTGCTCCTCTGTATTATCATTACGTGCCTTCTTGGACCAGAGGTACCCCCAAAACTGGTGGATTGGTCGTGGAGGCTTCGTTGAATAGCTGTAAAGCACCCCAGGTTGCGCATATGTATTATTATATTATATATGTATGTAAGATTTCGGTATCGTTATTGAAAGAAAAAAAAATAAAACAAAAACAAATTTTGAGGTACTTCTTTACTTGTCAAGAATCCAAAACCGAGTCCCCGATACACATGCCTTATCCACCCCCGAGAGCACCCCTCTCCTTTTTTTAAGAGCATTGATAAGCCACATTCCAGGCCTTTTCCCACGATTCCCTGACCCATCATCAATTTTTCTCTCGCCTATGTTAAGGAATTCATAAACAACCCTCTATCGTTTTCTCACGCTTATCTTAGAAGTAATTTACGGCTAACCCCCATGTCATTCTCACATGGTATTACTTGATGGTCTTAACATAAGCGAGGAATGCTCACACGGCCAATTCTGACACTAAATTCGCTCTCGAATTTGCCTCTAACAATTATTGACAAATAAAGCATACTTAATGAATTAATCTAAGTCTTAACAAAAATATACTCGATGAACTAAATCTAAGTTTTAACAAAAACATACTCAATGAATTAAATCTAAGTTTTCGACAAAAACATACTTAATAAATTAAGTCTAAGTTTTTAACAATAAAAGAATTTTCAAGGTGTGAAGCGTTACGGCTTCCAACATCAAAAAATTTTTTTTTTTTTTTTTTTTTTTTTTTTTTTTTTTTGTGCGAAGCGCTGCGGCTTCCAACATCAAGCTCTAAAATGCGAAGCGTTACGGCTTCCAACATCAAGCTTTAAGATGCGAAGCGTTACGGCTTCCAACATCAAATTCTAAGATGCGAAGCGTTACGGCTTCCAACATCAAGCTCTAAGATGCGAAGCGTTACGGCTTCCAACATCAAGCTCTAAGATGCGAAGCGTTACGGCTTCCAACATCAAGCTCTAAGATGCGAAGCGTTACGGCTTCCAACATCAAGCTCTAAGATGCGAAGCGTTACGGCTTCCAACATCAAGCTCTAAGATGCGAAGCGTTACGGCTTCCAACATCAAGCTCTAAGATGCGAAGCGTTACGGCTTCCAACATCAAGCTCTAAGATGCGAAGCGTTACGGCTTCCAACATCAAGCTCTAAGATGCGAAGCGTTACGGCTTCCAACATCAACAATTTTTTTTTTTTTTTTTTTTAATATATTTTTTGAATTGGTCAATGCTCACACGAGCCTAATAACTATAACAATAAGTAAATAACTAGTCATCTTCCATCTGGAACTCTCCAGGCCATATTCGTAACATATCAGTTGCGACTATCCTTTTGCGATTTGTTATTAAGTTTAGCAGTTCCACTCGATCATTCGGAACGAGTTTTGTGATTTCAAAAGGACCGTCGTACCTTCTGTCCAATTTTGCCAAGTGAGAGTTTCCCGATGGATGGAAAACGATATCTCCTACATTAAAGTTTTTGTTAATTCTATGCGTTTTATCATATTTAGATTTCATGTACTCTCCATGCCCAAGGGTACGTTCGTATGCTAGTAGGCGATCTTTTTCTAGAGTATCAGTTATGGTGCGAGGAATAGCAGACGTTAGAGACTCAATGTTTTGGCTGGCTAGGTGTCGACCCGTTAGAAGATAAATAGGTGCGAATCCTGTAGTTTTTTGAACCGTTGTGTTTAGTGTACCCTGTAACTTTTCCGCGCTACTCGTCCATTCTGACTTATCTTTGATTGTTGTTCTCAACAAATCTAGTACCGTAGAAACATACCTCTCGACTTGGCCATTACCTCTAGGGGCACTTTTGGCTACGCAGTGCTGCTCAATATTTAGGTCTGATAGATATTTTGTAACTAATTTGTCGGTAAAATTTGTCCCGCGGTCGGAAATTAGTCTTTTTGTGTTTCCTAAGATGTTCAAATAAATTCTTAATTTATCACAGGTTTCTGTTCCCGTTAGGGTTTTTATGGGAATCAAAAAAACAAATTTAGTAAAGGAATCTATTAAGATTAAAAGATGTTTAAATCCTTCCTTAGTTTCGGGAAAAGGACCGACACAATCGGCGTGTAAGGTGTGAAACGGAATTGGTACCTTTTTGATGGGATGTAGGGTTCCTTGTTTTGGGCCAGTATGTTTTTTACTCGCTATGCACGTTAAGCAATGATTACAGTATTTCCTGACAAATCGGGCCATTCTGGGGAACCAGAAGTAATGATTTATCATTGCAAATGTTTTATCTATTCCGATGTGGTTCTGTTCGTCATGAAATAACTTTAACAGACCAAATCGGCTGCCTTTCGGGACATAAGCACGATAGATAGGGGGGTTTTGTCCCGGGTTGATTTTTCGGAACAAAATATCTTTTTGACAAAAATATTCATGCGTTAATTTCCCTTCTTCTAATTTGGATTTAATTTCTCGTGTAACTGGGTCTTTTTTTTGACTGATTTTTAGCCAGTTATCGGTTGTAATGATATTTATTTGCAACGCGCGGGGTTTCTCTATCGGATTTCGACTTAAATAGTCTACGTGCTGAATATACTTGCCTTTTCGATATTCGATTGTAAAGTTAAATGATTGTAAGTACAGCCACCAGCGCGCGACTCTCGGAACCAAGTCCTTTTTGTTTTGGGTTAATTTTAAGGCGTTACAATCGGTCACTAGCTTGAAGTTTATGCCTAGCAAATATACCCTAAAGTGTTTAACGGCTGTATATACCGCTAGAGTTTCCAATTCGTATGAATGATATCGACTTTCTGCATCTGTGGTACGCTTGGAAAAATACGAAACTACTCTTGTCGTCCTATCTAAATGCTTTTGAAACAGTATCGCCCCGAACCCCACTGAACTCGCGTCTGTGTGCAACTCGGTCTCTAAATTTGGATCAAAAATGGCTAATAATGGAAATTGACTTAGAAAGGCACAGACGTAAGTCTTCGCGATTTCTTGTTCACTTCCCCAAACAAATTTTTCGCTAGCTCTTGTTAGCTTGGTTATAGGGGCGGTACGAGTCGCGAACTCTGGAATATACTTCCGGAAGTAGCTCGCTAATCCCATAAATTGGCGAACCTGCTTGACGTTTCTTGGTTCGGGCGCTCTAAGTAAGGCCTCGACCTTTTCCGGTCCCGGTTTTACCCCGGCTTCTGATATGACTTGCCCCAAATACAAAATTTCGTTTTGGAAAAATTTGCATTTTTTAATATTGAGAGAAAATCCGGCGGCGGAAAGTGCTTGTAACACGCGGTCTAATTTTTCTAATCCCTCGTTAATTGTGTTTGATGGAATTAGCACATCATCCATGTAAACTAGAGCGTCCCTGTCCTTTAACCTACCTAGAGCCTTGCATATTGCCCTTTGGAACACAGCTGGCGCGTTTGATAACCCAAAAGGAACCCTGAGATATTCAAACTGCCCGTCAGGGGTAACGAACGCTGTTTTGTCAATAGAACCTTCCGATACTGGAATTTGATGAAATCCCGAGGCCATGTCAAGGGTTGTAAAATATTTCGTTTTCCCTAACTGATCGATTTGGTCATCGATACGCGGTAAGGGAAAGCGGTCCTTTACTGTTATTTGGTTTAATGCGCGATAGTCAACGCACAGCCGGCTTGAGCCGTTCTTTTTGTGGACTAGTATTACGGGGCTGGCGTAGGGAGAATTACTTTCCCTAATGATTTGATTTTTTAATAAATCTTCGATGATTTCCTTGACTATTTCGCGTTCACACAAGGCCATTCGATATGGGTTGTAACGGATTATCTTGTCGCTCTTTAATTTTATCTCGAGTTCCCCTGTATTGACTTTAGTCACTGAGTTTCCCGTAGTAATGTGCGCACTATACCTAAGTAAGATGGTTTTTAGTGAATCTAGATCTTTTCCTCTGAGAGTAGTCATGATTAAATCGTCAGCCAGGGAAACAGGATTTACTCTTCCTACCTCCCGGTTGCCTTCACTACTCAAATGGATCCGGGTGCCATCTGAATCGGACATAATTTGGATTCCCTTGTGTTCGAATAAATTTCGACCCAAGATGACATCGAAATCCATAATTGTGTCTTGGACCACGTGAAAGAGTAACTGAAATGCCGTTCCCTCACGTTCGATCGTCAGACGAGTTTTACAATTAGTCAGAACCATCTTACCCCCAAATCCCTTCAACATCAAAAAACTGGGGATCAAATGACAATTGAGTTTCCTAGCAACACTTTCCCGTATTAAGCTACATTCGGCCCCGGTATCGACTAAACAATTAACTTCGTTACCCTGAATTGAAAACTTTGTACAAAACTCATTATTTAATTTGACAGTGAAGAAATTAATCTTTGCTATTTTATTATCAGATTCCCTTGTTCGCTTGTTTTTTTTGAAGCATTTCGATTCGTCATGACCCTGTTTGCGGCAAAAACTACAAGTTACGCGGGCAGGTTTTGTTTCCAGTCCAGGTTCCTTTCCCGAATTGGGGCAATTTCGTACTAGGTGTCCTGGACTGTCACAAAGATAGCATAATTTAGGGCGATCATCTTTCCCGAACGGATATTGGCGTTTCGTTCGAATAGGGGTGGCTTGTCTATTATTATCTACCATTTTGAAATTATTAAAGAGAGATAACAACGCAGCCACAGTGGTGACTCCACTATTAAACATTGCGGTTCGTACCGTTGCGTCTCTAACGTCACCCATTACGAGTTCTACCAACTGAGACTCCGATAAATTAAAGTTCAAGGCCTTAAGTAAGGAAATTTTCTTTCTAGCATACTCACAGTACTCTTTAGCGTCGTTGCTGGTGTATTTGCTGGCCTGGCGAAACCGCTCACTCAAGTTGTTTTTCGGCGGGTATAGGTCCGACAGTTCCGCCTTGAAGTTTTCCCAAGTTTTCTCGGAAGGCTGCCAAGCGTTGAACCATTCTTTGGCGTCGCCCATCAATCCACTAGCCGCCCGTGATAGAGTCTCGAAATCGGTCCAATGGAAGGTTTCTCGGAGCTTTTCGATCTCGGTTACCCATCTCGCTGCCCCCAAGTCGTCACTTGTTGGATTGAAGAGTGGTATTTGGATCGAGGTGACTACATTCCTTGAAGAGTTCGGTTGCGCTGCGTTTTCCCTCATTTGTTGGAGAGTTTCAGCTAGGACTTGGACCAAAGCCTCCATGTTCCAGTTTAGTCACACTCGCGATTTTGAAGAAGAAGGGAAAAAAAAAACTTCCGTGTAACTACTCGGCGCTATTGAAGCACGACCAAAGCACTTATTCGCACACAATTAAGGCACTGATTAGGACACGACTATGGCACTGATTAGGATTTTATCCCACTTCTGATGTAAGATTTCGGTATCGTTATTGAAAGAAAAAAAATAAAACAAAAACAAATTTTGAGGTACTTCTTTACTTGTCAAGAATCCAAAAAACCGAGTCCCCGATACACATGCCTTATCCACCCCCGAGAGCACCCCTCTCCTTTTTTTAAGAGCATTGATAAGCCACATTCCAGGCCTTTTCCCACGATTCCCTGACCCATCATCAATTTTTCTCTCGCCTATGTTAAGGAATTCATAAACAACCCTCTATCGTTTTCTCACGCTTATCTTAGAAGTAATTTACGGCTAACCCCCATGTCATTCTCACATGGTATTACTTGATGGTCTTAACATAAGCGAGGAATGCTCACATACACATGTATCCAGCTGTAACCTTGGTCCAGACCTCCCCCTGTTGGATTTCTTTGAGACCTCCATTCCTTCCTTTCCCTTAATGTTAGCTTAGTCCTTCCCTTCACCATATGATATTTCCTTGATCCTCCACCCCTATTTAAATACCAATTAGTACAATTAATAATGATGATGATGATACCTTTGAAAAGATAGGTCATAATTGTATGCTTTTGCTACTGTGGTGCATTAGTCGAGAGCTGTTCACCCCGAGAACCTGCACCGACAATTGACACACAGATCGTACTTGACGGGTAACAGTATTGGAAGTGCAGAAAGGGTTGTTAACCTTTAAAAAGCGGAGCAACCCCCCAAAATCTCCCTCTTTCCGATCTGCTCCTTCTACTAAAAATATCTTGACCGTTATCCTAAGCTCTCGAGGTAAAATACGACGCATATCACCCCTTTGAATGCACATACAAGCTGTGATAATAGTGTGTAATAATTGCTTGTGTGTAATAAGTGCTTTAGTAGGATAGCGCGTATTTTATATTTAGGATCAGTTACTTCGTTGGGTTGAATACTGATCCCTTCAGTGCGTTAGTTCTGGACCGGGTTATTCGAGTACCCCGTTAGCTCCAGTTACATGCATCACAACGCCGATTCCAAATCGGTATTTGTAAACACCCCACAACCCGACAGTACTTTCACATGTCCTGTTCTCGGCGTAGGGGTTTTCCTAATCAGCTACTTTCGCAGCTTGGAGTAGTTAGTACAACCAAAAACACACAACGCAGGAACGTGCACTTAATAGTTTATTTAAATAAAGGAAATATAAAATTATTCTGACTATGTGTTTAAATCAGAACACGTAGGTACCCACGATTGTACTGTTGGAGAACGTGTGTAGGAGGCAAGGCACAAAAGAGAAGAGAGAGCTTGCATAGGGCCATTGCTCCTTTTAAAGGCAACCAACCCTTTCTGCTCTTCCGGGTACTGTCACTTATCAAGTGTCGCTCGTGTGAGTGTCACTTGTCGGTGCAGGTCCCCGGAATCAACAGCTGTAGAGTAAGTAAACCACCACATACATTTCTAAAATGTTCTATTACGATTTATTTTTTAATGACGCCGATGAACGACACGAGTGACAACATCCCGCGAGGTTGCCGGCTTGCTTGCATCCGTCCGCGCTCCGGTCCTGGTTCACAGCGGCGTCACGGGTAAAAAAAAATTAATAACCACAGATATTTTCCTTGTTTTATTTAATTATAAAACACATTTTTGTTAAATAAACACTGTTATTAGTTAAAAAAATCAATATACATTCCTGTAAAATATTTATTTATTTTAATTTTACCTTGCAAAACTGGAAAGTTGAGGAACCAACACAAAATATTCAATAATTCCTGTCTTAAAACCTTAATACCACTTATCCCCAATTTACTAATCTGTTATACTATACCCCTTTAGTGAAGGGTAGTAAAGTACTTTTTTTAAGTAATAATGAAAATTATTAAGATATGTTTCACAACTTATCTGACAAACTTCCATCCTACACTGCATTGTTACTTAAGAAACCCCATTTAACAAATGTTCATTTATTCTTATTGATGAATTGACGATTGTATTTAATGTAAATAATTTATTGATAGGAAATATCAAGTAGTAGTAGTTTTACTGTTGCAATTAATAACATATTAGGATGTAAATAAATTAGAAATAGAAAGTACTGAGTAGTTATGGTATATTATTGCGTTAAGGTCCTTAATAAGTATCATCTTAAAAGGATGGAGGGTTTGTTTATTATAACATTTATACAAACAAATTAAGGATAAGAAAATAGTCCTAACCTGAACTTGGGAAGAACAATGGAAAGTGACCTAACATTCCCTTTCAAGAAATGCAGATGCCCCTGGGGTGGCAACGAGAAGTTGCAACACTAAGGGTGAAAAAGGGACACATCTAATATCCGTAACATTTTACTTCTCACTACTTGAATCATTGCTTGAAGTAAAGTCTGGCACGGTAAGAATTATGTCCCAGGAAATAATGAATAATTACTTACCCCTCTCTGTCACTCTCGGAAATCTTTTCCCTGGCGGGCAGCTTTCCCTTTTGAAGGTGATAAAATCCTTTGCCCCTGACTCCACTACGAACTACCACTTCCCGTCGACCTGGTGTGGTTATTATTTTAAAAGGACAAAGGACTGAAGTGCCCACTTCCCACAGAGAACTTTCACTACTACTGATAGTACACAAGGATACCGAGATTCCACCGATCAATCTTGAAACGCAAACCTCACAAGTTCAAATTCCCAGTCTCAAGTGAACCGAACCTCGACAATGAATTTCTTGTAGTCTTTATAAAAACTGTGCTTTGAGATGGTATTAAAGATAAGTCTTCTTTACGTTAGAACAAAAGGGAAATGGATATCTTTTCTATCGTGCCTTCCGATCTTTAGATGTTCAATCGGTGGCCTGACGCCACTTTATTCTTACTTTACACTTCTTAATTTTCCACATTTTTATGTTAAACTCAAAATTTTTAATTTATATCAAAATAATGAAAACAAACCAACGGAAAATCGTGACAATCCGATTACTGACATATGTCACTATTGTCGTTTTTAATGCACAGAACATTCGCAAGGTGGCACCACAAGTACCAATTTATGAACTCTCGCGAGAAAGAAACCTGTGATAGGTTAAAAGGAATCTGCAATAGCTGAGAAGAAATCTGCAAATTCACACAAGAAAGAAATCTATAATGGCGGGGAAGTAACCTGTAATTATTCAAGAAAGAAATTTGCAATGCACGAGAAGAAACCTGTAAAAGAAATTTACACTTCCGAGAAATCCCAACCCTGCTTCACAAATGACGCCACACAGTACAGAAAATCAATAATTGTACATATACAAGATGAGTCGTGGGAAACGGATGCATTTCAACGAAAAATGTGTGTCTTTGGATAACAAAATAAGTGTTATTTTCTTAGAAATAACGATTAAACTGGGCCAATTTATATGCCTGACTGACTGCGAAAAATAATATCTGCCAAATGATCGATGGCCGTTTTCACGAATACACAACTGAAGGCGTTCTTGAAAGTTTGCTTCTACTTTTTGCAACGTTTCTAGGTGGTTTTCTGCAATTTTTTCGCGTCCTTATTTATGACCATATTTAAAATCGAAGGTCTGTGAGCGAAAACCACGTATCTCGAAGGACCTGAAGGCGGCCATACTTGAAAAAGTAGCAGACATCGACCCCGAAATGTTGCGAAAAGTGAAAGTAAACTTTCCGGAACGCCTTCAGTTCCGTATTCATGAAAATGACCGTTGGTCAAATATTATTTTTCGCAGTTAGAAATATAAAATGGCATAATTTAATGGTTGGTTCTAAGAAGATAAAACTTATTTTTTTCAAAATGTAACAGAGTCATTTTTGTTGAAAAATGTCCGTTTCCGTAACTCACCTTGTATTTCGGTTATACTAAGTAAATACGTTTCCTATTTCGAAAAAAAATTTCTGAAAAACGTCTTTTCAACGTATACGATCTTCCACTCTGCTTAAATTTTATCTTGAAACGGATCAGTACGTGAGTTATAAAAACGTTAGCTACAAAGATGTGCGAACCAGGTAGAAGAACAATAGCTGAATGGTAGACATGTATTTATCCTCTGGTATAAGTGTTACCGCATGTATACAGGGTGTTTCTAAATAAGGATCCGATATTTCACAGGGGTTCAAGTATTTTCAAAGTAAAAAGTTCATATATACATACGTGTGGTCTAAGAAATGCTTCATTTTCGAGATGCAGGGTTTCAAAGTTTTATTTACATGTATTTTACGTGTATTTTTAAAATGCGTTATGGATATCTTGAAAAACAATTCTAAAATGGTGAAAGGAACGAAAGAAAAAAACAGAACGTCAAAAAAGGCTAACTCCCCCGATTTGGAAATAAAGTCCTATTTTTGCCATTGAAAGTCATATGCTTCAATTATTTCAGATCTAAATATGTACATCGAAAACGGTTGCTCCTAGCTACTTCTAATAAGAGGACCTTTTTTAGATAAAAATAATTGAGGAATGCATTTTTTTTTACTAAAAATATCATATCAGGTCGCATAAAAAGGTTGCGACCCTTTCAAATTGAGAAATGACATGTAGGTGGCGCCCCCTACAAGAGCTAAATTAAGATCAAATTTAAATTTTTAATTCTCAACCCAGGTACTAAGTTTCATCAAAACATCGGCATTATTTAGGAAATTATGCAGGAAAAACAAAAATAAAAATAAAATTTTGACCGGTTGTATCTCGAAAATGAAGCATTTTTTAGACCACACTTTTATATGAACTTTTTACCTTAAAAATACTTGAAGGATCGTCCTGTGAAATATCGGACGTTTATTCAGAAACACCCTTTATTATGAGAATGGTCAGGACTGTTGTCCGTCCTTGCCGTCTCTTAATAGTGGCCGTTTTCTTGAAATAGTTGTTTTGAATAGTATTAGCACTGGTTGTTGGATGTCACCCCATAAATTAGGTTTTTAAGTTCGAATGGAGGTGCAGGCCATTCCGTTGCCACCTCTCGCAGAATAAAGTTGGGTTTGAGACGACCTATTGATTTTTTTTTCGTAAAAACAATTTAATAAATTACGCCAGTTCCCTGATCTATTAAGTCAAGTAACGGTTTAAATTTGATATACCCAAAAAATAAAACATCTTCCCAACCTAGAAACGATAGTTGTAATGTTTTCGGATGTTATTGGATTTTCCTAGGAAACTTGGTATTTAATAAAACATGATTTTATATTGCAAGGTCATTGTCTATTATTCAAAATCTGATAAATTTGATAAAATGAAAGAAAATTTGTAAATTCAAAGAAGTAGTTTCTTTCTACCGATGTACTCTCACAAAATAAAAAATACACTTCTTAATGCAAGGAGAATTTGAAGTAAAACGAAGTCTCTAGTTCTTCCAGAAACGACATGAATTTAGAATTGTATAAGGCATTAATAATAGTACGTCATATTAGTAATTAATACACGTAAATACATAAACGTGTATTAAATATAAAGCCATAGTAGACTTTAATATTTTCTATAGGTCTGTTGAAAACTTAACGACTTGGAGGGCAGAAAAATATACGTGATACTGACCTTTTTTTTTAAGAAGGTTGAGGGAAATCTATGAACAGGCTTCGAACGTTCTTTGTTGCTCTCTTTGTGTCGGGTTAGTGTCACCATCCGGTAGTCACCAACCGACTAAACCACCTGTCCTCCCTCTGTCGTACTATTCCATTCCCACCCCGTACCGTCGATCAGACATTTCTTCAGGCGGGCGGCAGCCACGACGACATAACTAATTACTCTCACCCCGAGAGGTTCGAGAAAAATCAGTTTCTCCTTGTCTCTCCGTTGTTCCTCCATCTCCTTTAATTTTATTATTTTTTCCAATATTTGAGTAATATTATTCCAGGTTGGTTCGTCCTTCAGCAGTAATTTAGCCATGTTTTTCTTTGTTATCTCACTAGAACATTTCTGCCAGGTTTCTTCCCTTATATCTACAAATATTTCACATACAATAATTGTATGTTCAGGCGAGTCAGCCTCATCACAAAACCAACACGTTTCATCATTTAATTTTCCGATCTTTTTTAAGTAGATGCAAAAGATCCCATGGCCACTAATCGCTTGTATTAAATAGTAATTCAAGTTTCCGAATTTTCTTTCTGTCTATAATTTAACATGATTATTAAAAATTTTTGCACATCCATGATATTTTTTCCATTTCTTTTGCCATTTTTTTAATAATTTTTCTCTTGCTTCTGTACGTATACTGTGTCCCTCCCTATATATCGTAGTTCTCTCTTCTATAAGTAGCTCAATCGCTGGCATGTTCGTAAGTAACTGCGCAACCTCGGTCGAGATCGTTGTATACCCGGAGATAAACTGTATCGAGAGTCTTATATTGATATTATTTAGTATAGTTTTATGTACGTTAATTTTACCGGCTTCCTCCCATATAGGAGCCGCGTACAGTATCGCAGAAATCACCGCGTTTGCAATTACTTTCCTCTTTGTCGACCTGCAACCACCAATTTTGGCCATTAATCTAGATAACAAACTTATCATTTTACCCGCTTTTCCACACACATTTTGCACATGAGTTCCGACTCCCATATTCCCACTTAGGTAAACACCCAGTGATTTAACACACTCTTCACTAAAGATTTGTTTCTCGTCAATCAGCAGTTGCATCGTCTTAATTTTTCTACGACCTACCAGCAGGTAGGTCTACCATTTCGGTTTTATTTGGCTACTTTCAGTTCCATGTTTTCAAGCTTATTAATTATGTTACTTACTACGGTTACAGTTACTTAGAGTGTTAGCCTTATTTTCCAGTTTAACTTGATCTTTAGCTCTGACAACGACAGACAGGTCATCAGCGTATGCCACTAAATTTACCCCTGGGGGAACCTCCATTTCTAGGATTTCGTTATAGAAAATATTCCAAAGAGTCGGTCCAAGGACCGAACCCTGTGGAACTCCGCATGTCATGGGGTAAGTATCTTCATTTTTAATTTTTTTTTCTGTTCTTTAGATATGATTTAACAAGTCGAAATAGGTAATTACTAATTTTTTTTTCATGGCTTTTATTATGCCTTCCCAGGGAGCGGAATTGAATGCATTTCCAATGTCTACTAATCATTACACAAAAATCTTGACTATGAACATCTTTGAGTTTAATTTCTTTTGTGATATTTTTTATGCATTGTAGGGCATCCACAGTAGATCTACCTGTTCTAAAACTGAATTGATTCTTCGAAACTAAGTCTTTTCCCTCAATTTCCTGCTCCAGTCTTGCTATGATTAGTCTTTCATAGAATTTTCCCGCCGTGTCAATCAGGCATATTGGACGATAAGTAATTGGATCTTCTTTCTTTTTTTTAGGTTTTGGTATAAGTGATAACTTGGCGTTTTTCCAAGCATCCGGAAATATCCCATTCTTAAATATTCCATTGTATAAACTTCGAAAGTATTCACAGTGCATTTTGAGACACTTTGCATAAATCTCCGTCGATATACCATTGGGACCAGGCGCCTTTTTTGACTCCATTTTTGCGATTGCTATTTCCATTTCGCACATCTTTATCTCTGGAAAGATCGTATCAGGTTCTGGATCCCACATTATTTCCTGTCTGGTAGAAAACAGTTTTTTTATTTGTTTCAAAATGATCTCCTCACTTAGTTTGTGGTAATTTCCCATCTGTAGTCTTTTAATAAGTATCTGGTAAGCTTTGCTCCATACGTTTTCTTCGAGTTCTGTACACAGCTGTTTCCAATAATCTCTTTTGCTCTTCCAAATCTCCTGTTTTAGTTCTTTTTCAACGATCTTATAAGTCTCTGTTAATTTATCAAAATAATTTCCACCTTTTATTTTTTCTCTCGTCATTTTCCTTCTCATTTTATGCACTCCTTTCTTTTTTGTTGAATTTTATCATTCCACCAATGTACGGATGGTTTACCTGGGCTACCTACTTTCAAGTGTTCGTCACACAAAAACCTAATTTTACCTATGGATTCCTCAATAGTCTTTCTTTTATACTTTCCAAACAGGTTTGATAGATCTTTCTCAAAATTTATACTATTTTTTTCGGTTAATTTTCAAAAGACATTTCCTTTTATATTTCCTTCAAATTTTTCCATTCTAAAGTCAATCTGAAATTTAATCGATCTATAGTCACTGTAATTTTCCTCATCCACCTTCCAATCCAGAATCCTATTTTGAAGTCTAGAATTACCTAAAGTCGATTATCGGATTGTCCAGTTGCTCTCATAAAAGTGGGTACATTTTGTTGAAAATCAGAAGTTCAGTGGATGCAAGCCAATTTTCAAATATTTTGCCCCTACCATTCGTCTCCGATGAACCCAGAATTGACGTTTTAGCTTTCCGATCGCCGCCCACGATAATAGGTTTACTTTTCCACGATTTAATGTGCGTCCCCACCACTTCCAGTAATTTCCCAAAATCTGCATTTTGTCCATTTGGTAAAAAATATCTCAAAAAAATGACCAGGTTTGTCAAAACAACGTACACAAATCCATGTCCAGAAAAGCAACCCAAAACATCCATATCTTTTGTTAACTCGATAAAGCAATCCTCATTCAGGTCGCAATAGCCTAGTACTTGCAACTTACGATTTTGTTCACATCCAATAATTATGTCAATTTTTTCATCTTCAATAGTTTTTCTCATTAACTCGTACGCCGCATGACATCTATTAAAATTTAACTGCACAAAATTAAGCTTGATATCAAGTTCTCTTTTTAAATTTCCCCCCATCTATGTTATTAATAAATAGTTTTTTTCTCCGTTTTTAATGTCCTCCGCCAATCCTGAACTGCAGCTTTATACGCCGGGCAGTTCATGCTTTGTGCTTTGTGTTCTCTATTTACTGTACAGGGTGGTCGGATTTGGTCTGTTTTAACGGAGAAAACCTATTTCCTGATTAGATAGAGCAAAATCGACTTAGATGTCATGAGCTCGATTTCTGAGAAATGTTTAATACTGAAAACCGCCTAACGATATTATCACTGTCAACCGAGATATAGGGCGTTTTTTAATTTTCGGCCATTTTGAAAATTGCCCATAACTTTTTTATTTCAAAGAATATTTCAATTCTGTAAAAACATTCTTAAGGTACTTTTTTAAGTGCAATCCAGTGACTTACTCAGATTTTTTCTACAGTTCTCCATTTCATCAGAAATACATAAATATATATTTTTTTAAATGGAAATCATAGTTGGCTATGAACTTAAAAAAATGCCCGTGTTTAGCCCTTTCCAATGGTATAAAATTGTAGGTACCTATTTTCAAAAATGGCGGAAATATTAAATGTTTTTCCTTTACATTGAAGTTAAAAAATAATTTAGTAATTAACAATCTAAACAACTATTTAAAGCTACAATTAACAATAAAATAAATAAAAAAACAATTAAAGATATTTCACGAATTAAAAGTCTAATTAAAAAAATAATCAGCGAAGATGTTCAAACTGAACACCCCCCTGTTGAATACACAGTAGACATCTTTTACGTACAGATTTACAGCTATTTATTAATTCTACTGGTCTAATAACTGCAAGAGCTTGTCTAGTAGCCTCCTGCAATTCCTCTCTTGTGCTAATTGTTCTTCCTTTAAATATAAGATCCTTCAATCTCCCCCAGAAAAAGAAATCTAAGGGAGTTAGATCACAGGATCGGCAGGCCAAGGTATGGGTCCCTTCGTACCACTTCAATGTAAAGGAAAAACATTTAATATTTCCGCCATTTTTGAAAATAGGTACCTACAATTTTATACCATTGAAAAGGGCTAAACACGGGCATTTTTTTAAGTTCATAGCCAACTATGATTTCCATTTAAAAAAATATATATTTATGTATTTCTGATGAAATGGAGAACTGTAGAAAAAATCTGAGTAAGCCACTGGATTGCACTTAAAAAAGTACCTTAAGAATGTTTTTACAGAATTGAAATATTCTTTGAAATAAAAAAGTTATGGGCAATTTTCAAAATGGCCGAAAATTAAAAAACGCCCTATATCTCGGTTGACAGTGATAATATCGTTAGGCGGTTTTCAGCATTAAACATTTCTCAGAAATCGAGCTCATGACATCTAAGTCGATTTTGCTCTATCTAATCAGGAAATAGGTTTTCTCCGTTAAAACAGACCAAATCCGACCACCCTGTACACACATAACATTTAGAATAATTTTTACATTCTCGTGCGAGGTGTCCGGGTTCGGAGCAGTTTAAACATTTCCCGTTCATCGTGTCTTTACTCTTACAAGTGTTTTCAGAGTGTCCAAACTTGGAACAATTAAAACAGCGGAGAGAAACGTCCGCCTCTTCTACTCTACACTTAATCCAACCAACCCTAAGGTTTTAGAATACGATTTGCCATTTCAATGATGGTAGTAACAAACGCGTGTTTTTGACTGGTCCTGTTTATTTTCGGGGCTCTTCCCATTCTTACTGCTTCCTTATTTCCTCCCAATTCCTCAATGGCTTCCGTAATATCAACCAACTTAGTGGTTTCGTCTATATTTTTAACGAATATGGTTTTATTCTGACCTACAAACTCCGAGTCCGCAATATCGCCCAAATTCTGTTTTATCGCCTGCATAAAGTTCTTTTTCCTCTTGTTTTCCCATGAAATTTACTTGGATACTACCTTCTTTGGTTTTTCTAATCCTTTTAACTCTGATCTCCAACTTTCCAGTATCAATGTTCCTTTTTAAGGATTTCACCATGCTCGCATAATTACTTTCCTCTTCTTTTAATTTAATCTTTATTGACCCAAGCTTTTTCTTATTTACAGATTTCCATTCGTCAGTTTCCATGGATTCTTCCTCTTGAGGAAGAACGAGTTTCGGCACCTCTGTAATAGGTAAGTGCTTTCTTTTCGTAGGAGTACCACACATCTTCAGTCCTATGCCCAAAGAGTCTTTATATACAAATTCCAGAATTCGTCTCACTAAAACAGCCGTGCCAGAGGATGTCGTGGCAAAGGCCAGATGCTTACGATTTTGGCGAATCGCCAGTTCTTTGACTTTCTTTAAAATTTCATGAATTGCTATGAATTTCTCAAAACCAACAAGTCCTGGCTCTATTTTAACCAGGTACGTATGCCGATCCAAGTCCATACCTTCTTGTTCATCCTCCATTTTAAAAACATCGTGCTGTACCAGCATATGAACTTTATTAATCAGTAGTTTATCTCCTTTCAGTACCTTCCCCATTTGTGCATTAATTTCTGCAAGTTCATGCAGTAGCTTACTATTTTCGTAAGTTGAATCCACTACTAGGACCAAATCTTGAGAGTCCTGCTCCATTATACTCCCTTTTTCTATTTCAATTTTCTTGTAGCAACTATTTGGTTATCCAAGACTAATTACCTCATAAATTTGTTTCATCGTGGCTTCCGAAGAAATCGCATTTTCCACCTTTTCCGTGATACTAATCTAAATTAACCTGAACGAAATTATCTATTGGACGATAGCGCCATAGACGACTTTCGCGACCCTTTGGTGAAAAATATTCCTTCGCCAAGTTTTACAAAATTTACCACTTTTATTGCAAGGAAGTTTTTTACTAATTCGAGCAGTTATTTCAATATTTGAAGAGTATAACTTCTAAAGGGTCTAAGCGCCAGAATTTTTATTTTGGGAAAACTGAAAAAAATAATACAAAAAGCCTAATATATAATTTTCATTTCAGTATATTTTTAAGTGAGCTGAACCGGATAGAGTAGCGTTTACCGGAAATGGCCTATTGACACGGAAATGATCCTAATCTTGCCTCTTGAAATTCAGGAGTATGAATATGAATGAATTTTTCCGGGGACATTTTCCAAAAAAAAGTTATGCATTTTAAAAATTCGTACATTTCCATATATGCAGTCTTAAATTTTTGGTTTTTTTTGCAAAAGCATATTCTGTTTTGCCATCTATGTGACAATAACAGACAAGTGTAAAATCCAGGGAGCTATAGATTTACCACTTGGTTAGGCTTTGTTACCTTACTATACTTCATCATTCAACGGGTCATCACAATGCAAATTCATCCACATCAGCATGGTGTCCGGTTAGGTTAGCAACACATGAAAATAAGTATAACTCACAATTACTGTACTGCAAGTACAATAGAGACAGGGTCTACTCACCGGGAGTTGTGTGGCCCCCTATTCTGAATGCGGCTACCTCGCTTAGGTATGTTAGATATCCTTGACCTATCACTTCACATCAGTTATCAGCGTTAACGCATAATAATATCTTCGACAACTAGCTAGTGCCCCCCTAAAATAAGTATGGGCTTCCCCGGACTCACACCTGTGGCCAACAGGTAGAATCCCAACGGAAACAGTAGGGGATTACCTTCATTGGTCATCCCCAATCTATCCGTGTCATTCAGGCCGCAGGTAACACTTCCAAGTTACAAGACACGACACCCGAAGGAACGGCGTCCGCACCCTGATTAACAGGCAAATGCAGAGGATTTCAATAATATCATAAAATGGCCATCAACACACAATTATACACCAAGTGTGTCAATTCAGTATTAGACAATGAGCTTAGGCGAACGACATACCTGCTCCTAATTGCCACCGTTCTCACATACAAAGCTTCTTGGAAGGAAGCTAATCAAGAACCCTTTAACAATTCAGGGTTTACACGGTTATCACAAACAATACCACACTTTCATGTGCTACCACCCGTCCGGGAGTACTTTCTCTTCCCCCTGTCGTAAAACTACTGCCCTATATCTCGCATAGGGTTCACCATCTTAGGTACCTCAGTTAGGAACTATTAAAGAACTTTAGCATCTGTTTTGGGCTCGATTGTGTACATTATTTCAGGGGATGAATGCTGTAACTTAATAAGTGATTGATTATTACTGTCGGTCAACATGTTTTTGTTACTTATCTGTCGACTTCATTTCAAGAAAAGGCGGTTACTTTTTAATTGTTTAACACAAGTTTTTTTATTTTTTCAATAAAATAAGTGTCTTACAGGTCCCGTGGAGTGAACAAGGGTGCTGGGTGGGGTAGACAATTATGTCATATGTGCCACGGGCGAACGATTCAGTATATATAAGATTCAGAACTAACCTGAACTAACCGGAAAAAAACGTGTGAAACACTTCAAAGATTAGCAAATAAATTGCAGCCTAAATACAACCTAACCAACTTTCGAAACCAGAGACATCCAAAGAATATTAAACGACAACATTTTCAGAAACGTGAAGAATGTCCTAGTATTTCTACCGGTGCTCGGTAGTGCCCAGTATCAAATCGAAGAAATATCTAACCCACTACTACCAATCAACGCAGGACCCAGCAATATCATTGACGACCATCATCACGTCTTTTATCATGTAAATTTAACCAATATCCGTAAGTGTTTAAAGTCAACCCAGCAAACCCTTCTTCAGCTTAACGAAACTAAGCCTATCAAATACAAGTCATAATACACTTTTAGTAACAAGACTTAATAACTTGTTAGCTCAAATCGAATCAGTCAGATTATTTGTCACGCATTACTCAATACCAATGCCAACTAACAGAGCAAAAAGAGAACTCGTAAACCTCAACGAATCAAAAAACCTTGCATCGGGACAGCTCAGCAACACAAACAATAATTAAAAAGTTAAGGAAGGACATCGACACCCAACTCAGTGTCATCGAAGAAAACCAGCAAAAACTGCAGTCTCGACTAAATAGCCTTACTCGATTAACGCAGTCGTCGTCAAACGCCATCTCTTTTATTATCCTCCTCGATAACCTAGACAATAACATCCATATTATTAATCAAATCTGTGAGAATGTACAAACCACAATAGATTTTACCAAGAGAAATATCTTACACCATAGTATCCTCAAATATAAGGAACTAAGATCACTCCTAAAACGCCTCAAGCCTGAAAAAAAAATTCCCTTCACCAATATTATCAGTTATTATGAAATAGCTTCCACTGATGTCATTATACAGACATTAAAAAATGTCATCGTAATATTTCACATAGCAATTCCTTTAATAACAAGCGAACCCTATATTCATCATTTCACCTATACCCAATACTTCTTAATAATTACATCATGAAAATATCAAATTCCTATCTTTTAAAATCCACAACCAACTTCTTTAATCTAAAAAATAACTGCACAAAAATCGAAGGCCTATTTCTTTGTGAACAACGATTCCAACATATCAATAAGCCATGTATTATAGAAACCATAAAACTTGTTAATCATTGCCCCATGATCCCTATCATCTATAATAAATTTTCAGTCACTCAACTATTAGATAATTTCCTACTCGTAATATCAGCTTCCAAGGAAGTTATTGAATTCCACTGCCATAACTGTTTATTAATGATTCGTGGAACCAAGATGTTGATTAGACGTGGCCTAATTCTGGATACGTCTAGTTAGCAATGGACTGTATGCTTGCGAAGGACCACCCTGAGTTCGCGGTCTCAGAGACACCGTGTTCGTGCAAATGGAGAAAACGAAACCCTATTTTAACGGTAACTAAGGTTTATTGTTCACCAACAATTTCGAGTAATTTAGAAAAGAAATAACAACTTTTCTTGATAAGTTAACTAGTGTTCTAATTAACCGTGTATAGGAACCGTGAGTAAAGTAATCGCGTACGTGCAAGGTGCGGAATTAAGGGTCGACGAATCTGCACAAGAAAAAAAAGCCCCGTTCTTCCTCTTGCAAAATCTTAAATACTAAAGTTAATGGTAAGCGTACATAGGCGTACCAGAAACCAGGAGGTCATCATCGGCACTTCTTCTAGATCTGTCCTTGTAACTTGTCTAACTTTAACAATATAATAGGGCTTTATTGGAGGGCGGTCAAGACCAGAATCGAGAACGTGTCTAAATTCTAGTACGCACATAAGGTCGGCGAAAAGTTTTATTACATAGCCAGTCTAAGATCAATCGAGATGTGGACCAACATCTGGTCATACTGGCAAAGTGGCAAGAATCCCGAGTAATGTTGATAGGCGTAGCACACGGGTCCCTTATACACTAGTCTCAAATTTAATACTAGGCTTACAAATAATGCAACTTATCGTACTAATAGCTTAAGTTAATTATCGGACAGTTCGTCCCCTACACAAGCTCTAACAATAACCAGCAAACGATTGAAACACTTACTCGAATCTCGATCATAATCCCTTCTGGCTGCAATACAACAATCATGAATAAAACATTTGAAGTTCAGAAACCGGATACGATTAAAATTACCGGTAATCCCTATTAACAAGAACTTAAAAGAAAAGATCAAACCAATCAAACTCAAAGAAGTCAATCTCGATAATCTACATAAAGATCTTGAAATTGCAAAACAATTGACTACGCACCAGTTAAAGGATTTTGATGTATTAAATACCAGTATATACAGGGTGTTAGTGAAATAACTTTCGTAAATTTAACCAATGGTTGAGAACATAATTTTGAACAAAAAAGTTCCTTACAATGGGGGTCGAAAACCTAATAGTTTTTTTTTTTTTTAAATGTCAAAGTTGGTAAACAACGAGCTATGATAAGCTTTTAAACTTGAATAAAATGTGGAAAAACATACTTTATAGATGTTGATTGTTTGACATGTAACAAAAAAACTTTTAATTTTTCCACAATAACATTGCTAAAAGCAATTAAAAACTTAATAAATACCTTAAGCGGCACAAAAAAACGTACCCGAGGAAGAGGTGTTTATTTTTACCCTGATTATTTTTTATCGCCCTTAATGGTGCAGCTCGCCCAAGTTGACTTTGCGGTAAAAGCGATAAAGCATGGGATGCTCTGTGAATAGGTGGACCTGGTCCCTTAATAGTACATGAGTTATGTAGCCGTCTGGGTTACATAACTTATGTTGGACTTTATGGTCATCTGTATTGCATCCCATCTTATCCTACTGTATTATCTCGTACAAAGACGTCTGGTACCAAGGACAAGTGGAGCCCATTACGGACCATCGAGAAGGGACAAGACAAAACCGCTCTTAATTTTCATTTTTCACATGGACCGTATGTCCTTCCATACTTTTAATGTTTTAGTGTCATTTTGTTCACGCTGAATGCACCCTCTGCACTACCCGCAATAGATCATCCGCAAAGTTAATTTTGGAGAGTTTCAAGTAATTTTATTCCAACTTATTAACGGTACCTTCGTGAAAATGTACGCTTTATGAGAGTATCATGACATGCTTTTGATTTACGGACAGGCGTTATAAAATTCTGAAGAAGTTAGGCGTATTTACGGTAATCGTTATCCAGAAAGGAAACTTCCCGCGCGACACACATTTGTGTAAGTTTTCCAAAGACTTTTGGATACAGGTAGTGTTATTCCTGCTTATCAAGGACGAGGTCGACAGCAAGAAGTCGGTCCTGAAGCCGAAGAACAAATTTTAAGTGGGAGAAGATTCAACAAAGACTACCCGGAGTATTGCTCGCTATGTAGGTGTTTCTAATTGAACTGTTCATAGAATACTAAAGGAACAATTGCTCTATCCTTTTCATGTGTAGAGTTGAAGCACTTTTACCCACTGACTTTGCACCGAGGCAACAATTTTGTAAATGGTTTATTGAGCAACAAAGAAATCCAAATTTCTTATCTAGCATTTTATCAACGGACGAAGCTTCTTTCACAAGGAATGGAATTTGGAATTTTCATAATTGTCATAACTGGGCAGATGAGAATCCCAACGCAATTTCTCCAAAAAAATTCCAACATAAATTTTCAATAAATTTGTGGGCTGGAATAGTGGGAGATCAACTGATTGGGCCATTTGTTTTACCTCCAAGGTTAAACGGAGTACACTATTTAGACTTTTTAACAAATGATTTGCCAAATTTGTTAGAAAATGTGCCTCTTCAATTACGTACCATAATGTGGTATTTGCATGATGGAGCTCCTGCACACATAAGCCGTCCAGTTGTCGAATACTTAAATAATAACTTTGGAAACAGATGGATAGGAAGAAATGGCCCCAATTGTTGGCCTGCCAGATCTCCGGATCTTAACCCTTTGGATTTTTTCTTTGGGGTTTTATGAAAAATTTAGTCTATGCTGCTGAAATAAGGGACGAAAACCAGTTACAGCAACGTTTTTTCGCTGCCGCGGATAAAATTAGGAATACCCCAGGAATGTTTGATCGTGTACGGGAAAATTGGTTAAAACATAGTCGTGCTTGCATGGACTCAAATGGTGGATATTTCGAACATTTAATGTAGTAAAAACAATAATAAATTTGTATTTTTGTTTGTGTTGTTAGTGGTGTAAAATGTGTAGCGTAACGTGTTATGCTAATTAGAGATGACAACAATGATTTAAACGTAAATGGCTTTTCAAAATAATAAAATAAGAATCACACAATTTTTAAATTATAGAATTTAGTGCATTTTATTAATTATGTATTGTAAAACCTACTAGACTAAAAAAACTGTGTTAAAAACAGTTATATGACCATTTACCCGTGTCACCCATAGCAATAACACGCGACACACGTGTAATTAAGCAGATAAGGATGCATTTCTTGAACTTTTAGTAAAGTCAGCTTAATTTTTATATAAAGGAAATCCCAGCTAGGCATAAGTAATCATTAAGTCGCTAAGCTACATTACATCAAGTTGTAAAGAATCTACCGTTTGGATTTTTCTTGAATAATAAATTGATATTTTTTTAAAGATCGTCCAAACAAATAATAAAATCAAACCATACCCACTTAACGCGGCTTCTTGGGTAGGTATCGAAATGAAATAAATACGACGCGATGTTGCCAATTCTCAAAAAATGTTTTTTTTATTTTCCGGGAAAAGGATTATATTTAAGACCCCAGTTATAAGGAACTTTTTTGCTCAAAATAATGTTCTTGATCATTGGTTAAATTTACGAAAGTTATTTCCCTAACACCCTGTATATCCATTACCTCTATAATTATTATTATATTAATTATGTTATTAGGATACGTATATTATTATTGTTACCATAAGAGATCTAGAAAAAATGTAAAGATGGGCATACAATTAGAACCTCTCGAAAATAAACTCTTATTTTCTCAAACTTAAAAGAGGAGGAATTATATGACCATTTCCTATGTAAGGTAATAACACATGTCCCACGTGTTGTCAACAAAACAATAACAAGCTCCAAATTCAGCACTTTCAGCATCTTTTTATTATAAAAGCTCAAGTCAATTAGCATTCATTATTCATTAAGTGTCCTTTTCACTAGAGTGTAAAACGGGTACACTATAAGTCGAAAATAAAAAAAATTGTGACCTTTTCCATTTAGTGATTATTTTTAAAAAGTAAGGTTAAAAGGGACTTAACGTAACTCTACCATGACTCAGGAGTTGAGTCGTGGCCTCTTAGACGTACTTTATTGCCACAGACCGCATGACTTAATAGTGAGTCATGAAAGAAAATTATGAAATGATGAAGTAAAAAACACATAATAATATATTTGGTAAATTAATACAACAAAAATTTAAACAATCAATAATACGCAAAAAAACATGAAATCTAAATAAACTTATGTAATTTCTCTGAAAACAACACACTCTGAAAAAAACAAAAACTAAATCGATGTTATTTGTTATTATAAAAGAAGTTCCAATAATTTTATCTCTCATAGACAAAGTCCTGGTTGATCCGGGCAAGATGGACAAAACAATGGTGTGTTTTTCCTAATTTGATAGGCATAACAAATTTTGCATCATTTTCTCATTTGGCAGCCATCCGGAGCGTCCAATTTACCAGGTCTGTAAATATGAAACGGGAATCTTTTAATAAAAAGTATAACTTAGTTACGCAATCATTATAAAAAATATTTTATTCGAAATATTTCCCATCGTTACATATACATTTTTCCCATCTCTCTGGCAATTTGTGGATGCCACGCCAAAAGAACTGTTTTGAGGCAAACCTTTCATCGAGCCATTTTTGAACTGTTTCGTAAGAGGTGAAGTGCTGTTCTGCAAGAGCGTGTCCCATCTATGCAAATAAATGATGATCGGATGGTGCTAAGTCGGGTGAATAAGCCGCATGCGATAGTATTTCCCAATGAAACGTCCCAATCGTTTCCTTCACCAGTTTTGCAGTGTGTGATGGTGCATTATCATGAAGCAATATCACCTTGTGTTGCCGTTCTTGATATTCTCGTCGTCTTTCACGCAAAGCTCGATGCAACTCCATCATTTGTTGTCGGTAACGTTCAGTATTTACTGTTTGTCCAGGTTTTAGCAGCTCATAATAAATTACGCCTTTTTGATCCTACCAAACACAGAGCATCGTTTTCCGTCCATATCGATTTGGTCTGGCTGACGATGTTGATGGTTCGCCTGGAGTTACTCATGATTTTTTACGTTTGAGATTCTCAAAATAGATCCATTTTTCGTCACCAGTCACAATTCGATGAAGAAATGATTTTCTATTATGCCTGGTAAGCAACCATTGGCAAGTGGTTTTTCGATTTTCTTGCTGTTTTTCATTGAGTTCATGTGGAACCCATTTTCCTATCTTCTGAATTTTTCCCATAGCTTTCAAACGAATGGAAATGGCTTCTCGTGTCACATTTAATTGGTTCGCTAATTGTTGTTGTGTTTGAGTATCGTCTTCATCTAACAAAGCTTGCAACTCGCCGTCTTCAAACTTTTTCGGTGGTTTTCCACGCTCTTCGTTATTGACGTCAAAATTGCCACTTTTGAATTTTTTAAACCACTCATAGCACTGTGATTTTCCAAGGGCATGTTCACCGTAAGCTTCAACAAGCATGCGATGTGAATCTGCATCCGTTTTTTTCAAGTGGTAACAGAAAATCAATGCTGTCCGCAAATCGTAATTTGTAGGCACAAAATTCGACATACTCAAAGCTATTGCAAACTGTACTGCAGTATTGAACCTGTATTGTTATGATTTGAAAATCATTCTCAGATGTAAATAAGAGATATAGTACCCTAATAACACGATAAGATAGTACCTATATTGACTACTAGGGATAATTGGAGGCAAATTCCGGTTTCATATTTACAGACCTGGTATGTTCTCCTACCACACTTGGTCCTCCATTTCTGGCAATTGAAATTAATTTATTGAATTCAATTTTCTTTTCTTTTAAATACTGCATAACAGAAAATGAGATGTCTTCATCACTCGTTTTTCCTTTCAGCGGTAATAAACCTAGCAATTCTTCTTTAAGGCCTTCCAGTGGTTATATACCTTGCGAAGAAGACATATTTGTGTGGTATCACTTACATCACATAACTCACAATACTCAGTACGTACTTAAGTTCGGTGCATACATTCGTATATCCAGAACACGCACCACGAACATCATAGTACGCATACGTATAACGAATTGAAAATAAGTCGGGGAATTCCTGGCCGTGAATTGCGCCGTAAAACATCATGAACAATACAAAACCTGTTTAGTACCTTTGAGTAAACAGCAAGCAGGAGGAAACCAGGGAATATAGTAAACATTCGAAAAGTAATGCAACCATCATCAACATTCGATATATACAAATAAGACATTAAAACAGAGAAGTGCCTATTTTATCTTATTCTGGGGCACTTTGAATATTATGTGTAAAGGAATCAAATGTCTTGAAAGTATTGTATTTAAAGTTTGGAACCGTTTTATACAGAAATATTTAATATTTAGAGAGCCACAAATTTTTTTTAAAAGAACTGCATGCGGGTCCGGAGCCGCCGGATGCCAACCCCCGGCTTAGAAGAATAGGAAGGGTTTTGTTTTATGGGGGTGTTGCGGCTGTACTAATTTGGCGAAACGTGTATGTACTTAAAGTTTTAGTTCTGGCAAAGAAAATAGTCATTGTGCCAGTATACAGGGTATCCTCCAGGAAGTTCCTCGATCGATTGCGGAAAATCATAATTTGGAAAAATCTGAAAATCTGAGGATATACCTAAGTCGTTGGGGGACACACGTTAAAAATATTTTCAAGATGGCAGCTCTTCCGGTTATATCGGAAGTGGATGTCGGCTCGCTTATTTTAAATAGAACGCCCTATATGTTATTAGATGTTTAGACTTTACGATGAATTTTGAACACCTTTTATAAGTAACGTTTTACACTTATCTTTAACCGTTCTGGGGATATTTACACTTAAAAGTGAAATCTGACAGTTGCAGTCATTGATTCATTTGGTGATATTATGAAAAGGGAAAGTTGTATCGCTGCAATTTTTTAAGGTATTGCTAATAAAGCACTACTTTAGCCGCATATGAAGCAAAACTCGCGAAATAACATACAGGGTATTCATAAATAATCCTTAAAGTTGACAATAGCAAATCATTAAAAACTCGTGTTTTTCAAATGGGAATCCCCATTTTCCTACACGCCATAGTGTTAAGCCCAAAAAATAACTGTCAGTTTGTGTTTTAATGCCTATGTCTAAAATCAACAATTTCGGTTTTATTAAAAGAAATGGCAATCCTGAATTCAAATATTATCTAATTGATTACGTGCATTCAGAATTGTTTTGCGTTTACTATACCTAATAGTGATTATTATTCTTTGGCTAATCCAGATAAAATAATTCTGAAGAGAGCCTTGTCCTACATACATTACTGTATGAAAATTATCATACAAAAACAACACTCTATGGTCTATACGTGCTGGTGTCCTTGTCATGCATATTACTTAAAAACTTACTTAATCCGAGAATAGTGAGGTGTGTAAAACTTCTAAATACTGATTTGAGAAAAGGGCTCTCAAAGCGGCAACGCAGCATGTTTGTTTGATTTTTAGATTTTTTTAAGTTCAAGGTCTTTTAGAGAAATAGGAATATGGCCAATATTTTATTTAATTTCTACAACGCTTCCTGCGACGATCAATGTGTAGAAGATTTTTTTTTGGTAAGTCGATTTAACCGTTTTTAAAAAATACGACAGTCCTCTACTTTCTCATGTTTCTATTTAACTTGTCAACTGTATACATATTAATATGATGGTTTGAATAAATTGAAAAATGGTTCGAAATTAGTTGAGTAGGGCCACACAGGTAACGTAAAACTTTAACAGTTAACATGTAACTGCCAGGAGAAGCATAATATTACTCCCAGAAAATATGTACTCTAAGCTCACTCATTGCCAATCTTATACACTGAACAGTGTGGTCGGGATTGGCCTGTTTTAATAGAGAAAACCTATTTCCCTATAAAATAAAACAAAATCGATTTAGATGTTATGTGCTCGATTTCTGAGAAATGTTTAATGGTAAAAACCGCCTGACGATATTTTCACTGCTAACAGAGATATAGGGCATTTTTCAATATTCAACAATTTTGAAATTGCCCATAACTTTTTTATTTTAATGAATATTTCCGTTCTGTAAACACATTTTTACGACATTTTTTTAAGTGCAATTTATTGGCTTACTCAGATTTTTTCTATAGTTAATTTCTATAGTGTCTATAGTACATTTTATCAGAAATACATAATTCTCTACTTTTTAATGGAAATCGCAGTTGGCTATGAATTTTAAAAAATTTCCGTGATGAGATTAGACTAAAGATTAATTTTAAATAATTTTAAACAATTTTGCATTAAAATTTTTTTATTAATAATTTTAAAATAATTTTAGATCTGATAAAAAATATTGTTGGCAAGGGTATTGAAACTGAACACCTCCCAGGTGAATACATAATAAGCATCTTTTATGCACAGAGTTACAGCTATTTATTAATTTTAGCTCAGTTAAAAAATAAGGAACTAATAAATTAACTTTTTTAACGCCACACAACTAAATGCAAACAATTTTAGTACCTAACAATACAAATAAATTTAGTTGCAGTATGATCTAGCTTTGCCCAGTGCTTTTTCTAAACATATTAGTCACTGAGTGCAATAGTGGCACATCAAAGAAATATTACTTTTGAGAGAATCACCTATTTGTGAAATGAAGTTGAAAAATTTCAACATTACATATTTACTTTTTTACTTCATTTGAAGTAGTATACTGATATGTGTTTAAAATTCGTTATCCAATTGTACTGTCACTATTATTTTACAAAATGTCTTTTTTTTCGAAAACGCAATTAGATGTGTCATTATTAACTTTTTTATACATATAGAATTTTCGCCCTTAACGGAAATATCTTAATCAGAAATTCTTAATAAAACTATCGTTTACAACTTTTGGAAATTTTTATTAGCAAAAATTAGGTATTATAATATAGTTTGGTAATTGAGAGGTTAAGCGCTAAGTTAAAATTATTAAAGTAAACTAAAAAAAAAACAACAACAAAATCCCAATTTGCACCAATAAATAAGTAATAAACAAAAATCTACTATTCTAGAAATGATTTAAAAAAAACACAACTTTAGTCTTTGGCACGTATTAGGCTATTATAAAAGTGATTGTGACATATTTTAATTGCATTAGTTTTTAACAAATCCATCAGATCTTCATATTTTTTCTTTGGAATCGAAATAATATCTCGATACACATATTCTAGATCGACCTTCTCAAAAGAGTTTAAGCTCGTACCTCTTCGCATATTTTTCGGTCTAATGCTTACATTCTTGTAATCATCTTGACTAAACGAAATTTTATAGAAAAAAGCGTCAGGGGTATGTTTCTTTACTCTTAAAACACAGGCGTCGTTCATTTTAAAAATATCTTCCAAACTGTCTTTAAAAAAGTTAAAAGAAGAATGCGTACATAATTTCTTTAAATCAAAAAATTCATCGCAGCTCATTTCTACGACTTTGTAACGAGCTTCCGTTTTCTTCGCGCTTTTAATCAACATTATGTAATAGTCTGGTGTATAAGTTGGACCAAATATTAGTGACCTTTTAATATTTTTTTCAATAATTGCATGAATGTTATCACCTTTGTTCTGTGTATGTCTTATGACCAAGTATTTATTCGTTATTGACCTAATATTATACCTGGCTACAGTATAAAATTACGCTGTTAAAACAAACTTACTTTTTTGTTGTCCTGCACAACTGTCTGAAAAATCACAATATCCAAATCACTACCATCATTCACCTGGATCTTCTCAATATTTTAACAAGCACGAGCCATTTTATTTACACCCCTTTTGTCTTGCCCTTCATGTCACAGGTAACAGGACCTTGTCCCTTTTGAGTAAGGCCGCACACTGTAAAATTTTAAGTGGATAAATGATGAAACGTCGCCTTTTGGTGTTGGCAATATGGCCTGCAATTGAAAACAACTCACCCAATAATTGTCACTGCATTTTTCTTTATCTTCTTCGTTTTCTATTCTGCTTAGCTTTTTTTCTCTTCGGTGTATTAAATAGTAATCAGCTTCTATTTCCTGTTTTTCGACCTTATCCGCATTTTCATAGGCTACACATTTCGGACATTGATCTTTCTTAGGAATAAAAAAAAGCCATGTTAAATTCATAATTGAAAATATCCCTGTATGTTGGTAAACTTGCAACGGGTTTGGCCAGCCTGTTCAGAAAGATTTTTATAATCTCTGTATAGATCGGTTATGATTCGGTTATGCCGCCTTCAATATGCTCCTTTTCGCTATGAGCTCTTGTGTAATGGCTCCCAATCTTAGGAATGGATGAAATGTGAGCACGTATATCATTTCTTACGTCAGGTATTTGCTTTTGATTCCCATGCTTTCTTCTTTTATCTTCAAAATTCCCTTCTTTTCTTTTGGTTATCACGCTTCGAGTACAATGAGTGGTAATTCCCAAAGTCGATGCGATGAACACTTCACAAACATGTATATTCTTATCGTGCTTTAATAAATGAAAATTATTATTATTGGTTCGTTTGTTTTTGTCATTACGAGATATAGAGTTATTATCATCTCGAGGTATTTCATGCATCAATGTCGCTATAAATGATCGCTGTTTGACAATATCAAACAGATCCCGGTATTTATGAAATATTGCAGTTTTTTCCTGTGGAGAATTTAGTTGAATACTTTAGTTTACAATTTTCACCACAAGGAGGTTTTATTTTTTTTCTTTTCCACTTCTGACTTTTGACGGTTCTTCCTTTTTTTTGTGGTTTTCTCCTTTTTTAGATTTGCTTCTTTATGACTTTGTTACATTGGCACTTCTTGTTCACTGTCTGTTGTGGATAATTCAGCTTGGTAATTGGAATCGCCAATAGAGTCGTCGGAAAATGGATTACATTCTGATCCGGTTTCTTCCACTTCTATATCAACTTCCATTTCTGCAGATGGATCCAGATCAATTTCAAAAATCCGTGTTTTTTTCGATGTTTACTTCTAAACTGATGACAACAGTGTCTACATTGCTAATCACAGACGAATCAGGTACAATTTTCCAGGTGTCAGTATTACAGTTAGAAGAAGTGTCTTTTACTAATTTAATGCCTAACAGTCCTAGTACTTGTTTGCCTCTTGAATTGTCATTTTGACTTTCCATATTGCAATAAATATCTTGCAGTTCAATTCTCTGAGCTGAAACAAGGAACATATTTTCATAGGTACTTATTCCACTGATTTTGCCGCACTTGTAGTTTTAAGAAGGCAAATATTATATTATTTAGTTTTAAAGTTTATAAACCTAGGTATATAAAGTAATAATGACATATTTCAAAAATATTAATGAATAAATATGCAATAGTGGCACAAAATATGTTGATTCAATAATATGGGGGTTTATTGTAACATTTTAACAAACTATATCAGCTTAACTTCAAATGAATCACTATTGTTTCGTTAAAATTAAAATGTTTAATCTGCTATACTGTACTATTGAAAATGTGCCACTGTTGTGTCTATTTACATTGTTCACATTGAAATGATCACTAACACATTGAGCTTTTTGCCGATTTTAGATGTGTCAAAGTTGAAAAACGTACGAAATTCAATAGTATCACTAACTCCATCTATCGGTACCATGCTGAGGTAACAATTTGCAAGTATTGTTGGTCGGTAAAGTACAAATATGGGAGTATTATGATTCAGTTAATTGGAAATGGTCATTTTTTGAGATGTGCCACTATTGCACCAGTGAGCGATATGTAATTTTCAGTTAATCGGCCTTCCCGACGAAGTTTTGCCTTATTAATATGAGAAATTTTATAGGAATTTCCCCCTCCGACTAACATTATTGACTCGATACATGTTTGTAATGTTGCAAAAATGTTGTCGAAAGTATTTTTCTCGAATTTATTACATGCATCTTGAACATATTCAATCAATTCATCGATTGTGTTTGGCGAGGCTATTGTAATGACTGAATAGAGTTAAAAAAAGAACCTAAATCCAAAACATTTAAATCAGGACTGTTTGTTAGTTGTGACTTAAATGTAATAATATTCCAACCATCAGAAGTATCTGCAGCAACGAAATCTTCATCATTATTAGAAGAATGTGGTTTTGCATTATCTTGCTGCATGTAAAGTATTTTGTTTTTAGAGTTTTGAGGAAATTTTGATTGGATACTGGATACTGGAATTACTGGAATTACTGGAATAACGTTTTCTACGATTATTTTCTTACAGTGGTAGGTGTTTAGTATTTTATACAATTCAAATATCTATATTCAGTGTACCCTGGTGCGATGCCTATGCATGTTGTAGGCTGCAGTACCGTTTTTTAATTATCATTGGGTTTCTCAGCCATTAAGGGCGGTTTATGCTGGGAATTCCCCGCATTAAAACCCCGCGTTAAAACGATAGATAGTCGGGGTAGCGACCACCTTTTATTATGTAAGGGTACGTCACTGAGTATATTATTCTAGATTTAATATTTAAGCTTTGTAAATAATAAATTTTAAGTAATACCTTTTTGAAAATCAAAATGAATCAGTTTATGCTGGTATTGAGGAGAGATGTAATCTATTGGAGATACTATGCTTTCTTAAATCAATTCCTAATTACATCAAGTAATTAACAGTAGGCAGTAACTGATTCCATATTTTTCGTTATTAATGTTCTTTTAGCTCTATGTTTGGAATTTCTTTTAGCCGATTCTTGATATACAAAGGGCCTTATTCCAATTTTACCGTAAAAAAAAATGTCTTCGATGTGTATTATAGCGTGGTCGAGCCACGACAGCCATAAACATCACTAGTGATAAACCGTTTACTTTTGCAGTTTCTACATGGTTCTTATTAGTGTAACATTATGTAATAGGAACGTTTAATTTTAGTAAGATAAAACCATTTCTCATCAATATGAACATATTCATATAAATTAAAAAAAACTCCATTTTCTACTCTTGACAAGCAAAAATGTGATCTATCTAATTTATTTTTATGTGTTAAAGTAGGTTTAACAGTAGAAGATACGCGCTTAAAATGCCTTCGCTGTTTGAAGATATCAAAATGTGCTGATTTTGGGATATTTATTGCGAATTGTTCCTCGACGATTCAATGGTATATTCTATATCTCAGCTAAATTGGTAGAATAATCTTTCCGTTTTCTTCCGCATTTTTCTTTCTTTCTTCGCTTCTTCTTTCTTTTTTTGAAGAAACATACGCACAAATTTTGCCCTCTCTGTATTGATATTGTGCTCTATGTCAAATTCTACATACTTACAAACGGCTTACCCGAAGTGTAGCTGTAACTTTCTTAATAGCGCCGTGTTCTAATTTTCGTGTTTTCTTCATCTGTAGTAGCTGTTCCAAGATACCATAACGTTGTTTTTGCAGTTTAAGTCTCCGGTGAGTAAATTATTTATTATTTGAAAACTTTTTTTCGATTTATTTCATCAATACTTCCAACGGGTTTTTTACATTAATTTTAATACAGAATAAAACATTTCAGTGTATTTGTAAAGATAATTATAAAGCCTTTTAGAACGATGTACCGCTTGACCCCTGTGTCATTTAAGATTCTTAAAGGGGCTGGCACCCCGTTTAAGAGGATGACCCGACATCCATGAATTTCTATTGGGTGTCATATACCTTCTTATCCTTAAACGAAGTACCTTAGGTTGCGCCTATGGATTTGTTCCCCTTGTATTATTCCTATTTGATTTCTCATGAAAACTTAATGGTAATGTCACAGCGCGATTACAGTACTGGTTTATTTAAGAAACGTCATCCCTTTGTCTGATATGACAAAACCATCAAAATATAGTTAACTTAGACCAAAGGTCTAAGTTCTCTTTAAACTGCTAACTACCCTTAATGATGTGCTCTAGCTAAATTCATGTCATCAGTTGTACGCCCATGGTTTCGCTGCGGTATAAGTAGTCAAAACCATTTCGGACAATAATCATTCTTATTCTTATTTTATTTCTTATTCGTATTCATCATTCTTGTTCAGATTCTTATTCCAGATTCATAGAGATTCCATTATTCTAGATTTGTTCAAATTTATTATTACATGATTAATTATTGTTGTTGAAACTCTTGTGTTCTAAATACTTGTAGTATCATTCCCCATTGGAAACACTAGCGAAATAAAAAGTTGTTAGTGAGTTAGTGAGTTGTCTCAATCCTGACAAATCTACATCGTGGTGTCGACCACATATAAAATACCGGCTGGTGCCACAACATGGGAATGAATTATATAAAATAACACAATAAAAGATTTGAAAAAGATCTAATGTTCTGCTAAAGACCACTCAGAAGGCAAGTCAGTAACACACTACTATACCATTTCTATCATCGCTATAAGTGACCCACATGGCTCCAAAAAAAGGGCATCTTGAAGGCATCAAAATATATTAAATTTCACAGACGTGTCCCTTCTCCACTTTAAACCTAAATATCATATATCTAAAAGCTTTATCTTAGTTCTACCATTGATTAAGTTTTTGTCGACGTTAATGGCTTAAAAGTCCACAACCCAACAGTTTTAAATGCGCCACCCTGTATAATAGTCCGCACTTTCTTTCAAATCGAAGGCTAGAATTTACATTTTTAAAACAGGCTTAGAGATTACAGGCCAAAGAGATTTATCTTTATTAAACTTATATTAAAAACCAATAACCAATAGCGTGTAGATTTCTTTTTAGAGATATTGTTCAAAATGATTGCCATTTCCCCTAATACAAAGCTGCACATTTGTGAAATTTTACTTAAGGCATTTAAAATTATTATAGGGTGATTTTGTAGATGTTAAAATGTTAAATGAGTAGCCTGTCGCAGTTTCTCTACTTCTTCTTACTAACAATCTATAGCCTGTTTAAAAATGTGTAAATTGTAGCCTTCGATTTGAAACAAAGAACTATTTCTTGAAAGATTCTTGTGAGTAGAATGTAACTACCAATTAATATACAGGGTGTCCCATTAAATAAATCTCAATTTCAGTAATTTTCTTAAAAAGGGGGACACCTGGGACAAAATCGAGTATGTTAAGTTTAGTGTTAGATCTAGTATTTATTTCTTGTAATTATAATGCACCCCGATGCTGCGCCTATGCATATTGCAAGTTATAGTACTATTCTCGGCAATAACTGGCTTTTTCCAACCATTTTCCTTGGACAAGAGACGTTTTATGTAAGAAATTCCCAGCTATGTTCTTTGTCGGATCTCTAATTCAGGTCCAATTCATACACCGCTCAGACGGCATAGTCAATAAATGGTCCATCGGCTATTTATCCAAAACGTTACGCATTAACACTCTAGATAGCCAGGACGCCCACTATTGTCCTTTGGTAAAGGTACGCCCATAGGCGTCTCATCTTAGCTTTAGTATTTAAGCTTTACAGAAATTAAAATCTTCCTCTTACCTTTTTGGATCGTGCGATGCTCACAAGTTTGTTCGTTCCGATTTTGTAAATCTACGCCTAAGAAATCGTTAAGGTAGTGTTAAGTGATTTAATTCGCGTATTGTATTAGTTTAACTAGTACAATAAATCATTTAGAAAAGTATTCACGAGTTTTCACAGTCCGCGAGTTCCGTAAAAACCTCGTAAAATATAATCACGAGGGTGGTCTCTCGCGTCAACCAAGGAACGCACCCTCCACCCAAAGAGAGAAAGTCACTGGATTCTACATAAAAAGATGTGTGAAGGTCCGTTTTTACCTAGTCGATAACTTATAAGATAACTGAATTACAATAGGTGTCTGAAAATGCACAATTTTAAATTTCGCCCCGTATTTCAAAAACCAAGAGAACCATGATAAATCTGTTTGAGGCATCGTTTGTTTGACAAAAAAATTATATACGTTTGCGAAAATCCCAACCCCCGAACTGCAATAATAACGGAAATATCCTGGAAAAGTGTCGCAAACTAAACACCCTGTACAACTAGTCCGTAATGATGTTCAACGCTTTGCTTTTTGTCAAATCGGTGACCGTAACACTTCGATTTATTGTCACTTTTTAATAATTTCTCGCCTCATACGTTCTTTCCAGGCACATTTTCTTCCTCTTCCTGGCAATGTGTAATGGAACTTGCGTAACAAAACTCAGGAACACTTTTCCCAATATTTATTGTACCGTAGTAATACCAAAAATTGAACAATATCGAATACTTGTGAAGGATTTGCATTTATCTAAATAAAGCAAGAAAATGTTATGTTTTTTTTAATATGAAATTAAGTTTTACCTCAGCCAGTAGGTTATTTCTAGTATTTTGTTCCATTCTGCTTCCATACTTCATCCTAGGTTTTTCAAAAGCACCAAACTCAGCTAAATGTTGATCCAAAGTTTTAAATAATGTTCTATGCGGTTGTTGTCTTTCCGGATATAACTCAAAATACATTTGAACTGTTTTCGTACTGTTCTTATCAAATTTATAATAAAGTCTTAACATATCTCGTTTCTCTTCATTTGTGAAACTCATTTTCATTGGAAATTTGCACACGCTGTAATCTCGTTTGAAAAGTTCTCTCATATTACACGAACAAAAGAAAGTCTTTCGATGAAGTCAAGGCTAACTATGTAAAAATTCTATTTATTTAAATATTTCGGCTTTTAAAAAAGTAAATTATAACAAGTTGTATATCAATGAAATCAGAATGAAACGCGCTATTTTTCTGGAGAAAAATCCAATATGGCGCCCATAAGAAAAAATAAACTTGATGATGATAGCCGAAAGACGAAACGTCGGATGGCATATCTGATTGTGTCATCATGTAGCTGAGAAAAAGTGGCAATGAAAATGTGTTTACGGATTTAACTTTCCTAGTCAAATAACTCTAAAAAAAAATAAAAACGGAATCTCCATTTTTTAGTTTTTCTCGGATATCTCCGGAACTACTCGGAAAATTAAAATTTTGAAAATGGTGTTCGATCAAGCGCTAAATTACGCAACTTTGCCCCCATTTAAACTTCTTCGTATCTCCTCTAGTTTCCGAGATCCCAATGGTGAGGGTCGAATTTGAAATACCCTGTATATGTCGGAGAGACGTTCCATGAACGGGACGGGGAAACATTTGATTCATCCTCCATGATTAGCAAGGATAATTTTCTAAAGAAAAAACTGAAAGGGCAAACCAACGAATTCGTTACCACACGAGCGCTTCTCGACCCTTCCAAATCTTGACTGCCTGTCCTCTTTTCCTTTTGGTCTCAATAAAACTTTCTCCGATTTTTGTGAATCCTCTAGACCCGAGGGAAAAGGTACCTGCTGATCCCTGTTTTCCGAGAACAACTTCCTACACATGGCCACTTCATATCGCCCTTCGTGGTAGCGACCTCGTTTGACAGTACTTTCCCTTAAAAAGGGTCCCTGCCAACCTGCCCCTCAATTTATGGTCAGCCCAAATGTTACATTTTACACTTAAGGACTAATAAATCTCCGACATATATATATATATATTTTTTTTTTTTTAATATGTCCGGACCTGCATTAAATATTTTTATCAAACTTGGTGGGTGTAATTTAATTGTAGAAACACAACTTTTAAGAGAAAAACGAATTTAAATATTTTATAATAATTTTAAAATCCTGTTTTTAATAAAGTAAAAAATTAGAGACATTCTTTTTCAATTTTTTTGCATGAAAACGCTTGATGTTACGAAAAAAATTCAATCAAGAGATCATTTCTTTAACAAAAAGAACTAAAATAAAGAAAACGATTTTTAATTTTTTGAAAAATCAGGGATGTAACATATTTTTCACAAAAAATAATCAGGATCATGGTCTTGGGGGCGCAACTTTTAAAATTTAAAAATTCGTTTTTCTCTTAAAAGACGTGTTTCTACACCTAACTTACGCCCACCAAATTTGATATACTTAAATGCCTAATGCAGGTCCGGAGTTACTAAAAGAAAACAAAAAAATATAGCAAACTTTATCACCCTGTAATTCAGACAGAAAGCGAAAACGGACCTAGGTTCATATAACCTTTTTTTCTCAAAATCACTCATAGAATCACTCCTTAAATTTATGACATACTATTCTGAAACACCATGTATGTACAATAGTTTCGCCGACCCTCCATCTTTTTGTAAATTCGTTGGTAATACAGTTCCTCTTTGTACACCCCTTCCATTCAAAAACACTCGGCAGCCTGTCAATACCTCTGATTTTAAAAATAAAATTATTCTTGTAGATTTTAATAAAACACTATCACTACTCCAACGAGGACCTCTGAAGGAGCGATATGTTACCCATTCGTAGTCCCAAATGTAAGTTTTTATCACAATAAAATAAAAAATACTCCAAAAAAGGAAATTTAGGTAATTTGTTATATTACTGTTACACTTACATTACAAGATTATACATATAGTCAGTGTTTTGTTAATGTTATATCTCAACAGGAAGGACCCAAATTTAAAAATTTCATAGAAAAATCCCCCCGTAAAATGGCTGGTAGAATACCCTGTTAAAAGATTTGACCATCATTCCGAAACACCCTGTATACTACATATGCTACTTAATCAGTAACTTTGCATAGATTTGTCAATTTTAAGGAACTACCGGCCCTACTATGCCCCCTAAAAATATTTCCAGAGATTTCTTAGAGTCACTTTAGTAATAAAATTTTTTGTCTGAACTTGCTACTTGCTCTACTTACTGAGATACAGCCGCTGTCCATCGAATACCGGACAGGCTGTATATGCTGCAGCATCTGATATTAACAATAACACCTTCTCATCATGTTCATCTGACCATAAAGATGATAAAGAATTATTTACAAGGCGAGCAATAGAAGCAAAGTTTGTCTGTTGTAATTGTTTGCATGCAACTAAATATGGTACTCCAGGTTCTCTTTCTGTCATTTTTCCTACAATCAGATTAACAATGTATCTACCAGTACTGTCCGTAGTCTCGTCAACTGAAATCCATATGTGGTCTTTATCAATATTTTCTTAAATTTTTTGTATTTTTAATTCATACAGCTTTGGTAAATAATTTTTGCGAACAGTAGATTCCCTCGGAATTGTTTTTTTTTATGTATTTTCCCAAAACAAAACCGTCCAAACATTATTATGGAGGCAACGCTTTGGCAAATTTATGGCCACCATAGCTTGATACGAATCCAAATTAAGATTTTTTCGATCCTCTTCACTCTCATCTTTTTGTTTAGGCGTTTCTCGTTATCTTTGATGGCGTTTTGTTTTTACATGCTGCTGTAATTGGGATTTCCGTTTAGCTGCCACCATCTAACATAATATAAAAATAATATATTCACAGTAGTTTCACTGCGACATGCATATAAATCTCTTACCTGTATATTTCATACATTGCAATTTACGTGTTCTCTATCAAAACCGACACATTTCTCAGTTGTTGTTTTTAGTCACATATGAATCAACTTACTCTTTTTATCAACTTTCGACATTTTGCAAAAATATAGTAATTGTTTGATACGATACACTCAATATTCTCTATAAGAATAAAAATCACTTTCAACGTCGAGTACTTCTATCGCAAGAAAAACGACAAAAACAAAATTAACAAAATTCCAAGTAAATATCTCATGCTTATATGCCAAAATATGCAAAAATATGAAAGAGCATGCAAATATGCAAAATCTACAATATTGCATTTTGATCCCTATATGATAAAACAAATTTTGGTACGATCCCCACCTTTGTATTCACTGCTGCCAAAAATATACAGTTGCATAAAAATCCGTAATCTAATAATTATAAAAATATGTGTTTCTAGGAAGAATGCTAATAAAATAATAAAATATATTCAAATATATATTTGATATAATGCTCTTTAATAGATTTAATAATTTAATAATTAATATTTTAATAAATACAGTAGATTCTGGTTATAACGAACTTTCGTTTATAGTGAACTCAATTTGACACAACGAAAATTTTTCAATGAGACCAATGTAAGTTTACACCGGTTATAACGAACCCGTTTATAACGAACTTCTGGATAAAGTGAACTCGTATTGCCCACGAAAATGTAAACATTTCTCGCTTATAACGAACTTTTTAACAGCATTCGTAAAACAGTAGGCGCTGTATCGACATCTAGTGGAGAGAATTAGAACTTTCTTTGTATTGTACTTGTGTTTGTTCCTTCCAGATAGCCACAGGCACGTTTCGGTAATTCCCCGACATATGCATTATATCGCTTACCCCGCATTCAATCTTTCAGACCATATTTCTGATTATACGAGTTGCATTTCGTCAGTGCGGGAGTGTTGAAAATGGACAAGCAAAAACGTAAAAGCATATCTTTAAAAGAGAAATATAAAATAATACAAAAAATTACAAATGGTGTGAAACAACGTGATATTTGTAAAAATATGGAACTTTCAAAATCAACTGTGTAAAACCCGAGTGTTTCAGGAGAGAGGACTCTCACTCTCACTGGACGGAGCCGTCCAGAGACTCCGTTACCTTAATATTTTTCAACTTTCAATGGGTCATCACAATGCAAATTCATCTCCAGAAGCATGGTGTGCCGATCAAGTGGGAGTACCTGAAACAAGTGTAATTCACGATTACTGTACTGCAGGGCAATTAGGAATGTGGTATACTCACCGGGGGTTGTGTGGCCCCCTACTCTAACTCGTGACTACGTCACTCGCTAACAGTAGTTATCCTCATCTTGTTACATGCATTAGTTACGCGCATTAATTGATATCAGTATCTTCGACAACTAGCTAGTGCCCCCTAAAATAAGTATAGGCTCCCCCGGACTCACACCTGTGGCCAACAGGCGGAATCCCAACAGAAAGGTATGGGATTGACTTTATTGGTCAATCCCGACCTATCCGTGTCATTCGGGCCGCAGGTAACACCTCCAAGTTACAAGACACGACACCCAAAGGAACGGCGCCCGCACCCTGATCATCAGGCAAGTGCAGAGGATTTCAAATAATATCAACATAGCCATTAACACATAACTATACACCAAATGTGTATTATCGTTATTGGACAATGAGCTTAGGCGAACGACATACCTGCTCCTGATTGCCACTGTTTTCACTCACACAGATACTTACAAGAAAACACTAACAACCCTGCAATAATTCGGTGAATTACACGGTTATCACCAACAATACAATACCCATCTTTTATATACTGTCACCCTGTCGGGGCGACCTTCTTCGGCCCCTGCCGAGAACCACTGATTCCCTTATTACGTCTTGGGCTCTTTCTTCCCTCGGTTCCCTCTCAAGGGCCCATTAGAGGACTTTAGCACTTGTCTTTGGGTCAAACTAGGTAAATGACTTCGGGGGGCTGAACGAGATAATTCAATGACGAATCGATCATTGAGGTCGACTAATGTGTGTTCATTGGTCATCTAACAGTATTAACGTCCAAAAGAAAGGATTAAGATTTAATTACTTTACAACTGTTGGTTCTATTTGGAAACAGCGTGATGTGATTACATTGTCCATCGCCAAAATGGATCCTAACCTCAAGAAACTAAAAAAATCTAGTCATGACATGAATATGTGACTATAACAGGCCATGTTCTTCAGGAGAAAGCCAATAAAATGGGGCAGCAAATCGAAACTAGTAATTTTTCATGTTCCAAAAGTTGGATAGAACGATTTAAGAAACGTCATGGTATTACCGTTGGTAAAATTGTTGGAGAATCTGCTGCAGTTAACATGAATGTACTTAGTAAATGATTAACTGATGTGTGGCCAAATATTCAACGAGGCTATGAATCAAATGATATATTTAATGCCGATGAAACAGGCCTCTTTTTCAAATTAACCCCTGATAAAACCTTAAGGTTTGTGGGTGAATCGTGTTCTGGTGGAAAATTATCGAAAGATCGAATTACCATTCTAGTAGCCGCAAACATGTCTGGAACCGAAAAAAGGAAATTATTGATTATTGGTAAATCTGCTAGACCTAGATGTTTTAAAAACAAACAATTACCCGTAAAATATAAGTTCAACGATAAGGCCTGGATGACATCGGAAATTTTTGCTAATGAACTTCAAGAATGGGATAACGAACTAAGCCGAAACAATAGAAAAATTGTGCTACTAGTTGATAACTGTCCAGCCCACCCTAAGGTAGATCTCAGATTCATAAAATTGGTTTTTATGTCGCCCAATACAAGTTCAAAACTTCAGCCAATGGACCAGGGGGTTACTCATTAATTGAAAAGTTATTATAGAAAAATTTTCTTGATGAAACTAATCGAAGCAATGGATGATGATAGAAAGTTTTCAGTCAATCTTTTAGATGCTGTGAATTTTATTCATATGGCTTGGCAACAAGTCAACGCTAAAACCATATCCAATTGTTTTAAGCATGGGGATTTTGTAAAAATGAAAGTGAATTTGAGGCCAATGATCATCTTCCACTTTCGAAATGGTTAAAGAAGCATGCAGAGGATCCCGATTGTGTTCTCGATAGTGAAGTACAACACTCACTAGAAAGTGAAAAATTTGAAAATTTCAATTTTGAAGAATATGTCAAAATTGATAATGACATAGTAGCCAGAGAAATTTTGATTGATGAACAAATTATGGAATCACTTTCTTCAGAGCAAATTCCAAGTGATGTAGAAGAAAGTGTTAACGATTCTGATGAAAATACTACCTATTCTGTTCCTTCTCTTCACGAAACAGTCCAAAAAATGTCAGAAATTAGGAGTTTTCTAGAGTCCCAATCTATTCCACAAGAAATATGGAACAATTTTTGCAGTGTTGAAAATTATTTAACTAAAATGTATTTTTCAAGTAAGCATGTGCAAACAAAAATTACAGATTTTTTAACTAAAGATTAATGTTTATGAGTTAAGTTTAACTAAAGAATAAAAGATTCAAATTTGTAGCTTTTTTTTGTTAACCGGGTATAACGAACGCCATTTTTGTGATTCGTTATAACCGAAATCTACTGTATTGCTTTTTGTTCCAATGTAAACACAATTTTTAGCACTCAGGAAAGTTTAACTAACACATCAGTCTGTAGAGTTTTGGAAAGAGCTATTTTAAAGGAGATTAAGTTGGTTCGTTTATATTCGAGATTACGCAAAACGTATCAAAGACATACGGGTTCAGTTCAAATAATTCTGTGGTTTGCTATAATATAGAGCTGAATTTTTTACTTAAACAACGTAAATTACGTCAAAAAATAACAACAAAATTTTATATAAACATATATTGAAAAATGGTTCCTTACGAGCTATGGTTTTCTAAACACGTAATGATGATGGTTATTTTGAAATTTTTTCAAAATTTATTTGAAAACTTACTTTAAAAGTGCGTCTTTTCAATTTCTTGTTTTTTTTTTTGTTGTTTCATCGTTTTGACGTGGTTAATAAATTATCGATTTAGGAATCATTTGTATTTATCATGCAATGCAATATTCAAATTAATTTTATTCGAAAACGAAGCGTTCCATCAATGTGGACCAAGAGTACCTTTTTTTTCTGGTAGCGTATGTGGTTTCATAATTTTACATCAGTAACTAAAAAATCAAGCACATAAAAAAAATTTAACATTTTTTAATTTCGACAGCCCCGATGCAGCACGCCTCTGACTAAATATTTCCATTCGACCACAACTGTCAATTAAGGTTTAAAAGGTATAAAATCATATCAAATTTCATAGAGTTATCTTGCACCGTTTTGGAAATATTTCAAAATAACCATAATCAGAGTTACCTCTTTAAAGAACCATAGCTCGTTAAGGAAGCATTTTTCGACATGCGTTTATTTAAATTTTGGTGTTATTTTTATCTTAATTCTATTTAATTTATTTTATTTCATTTTATTATTAATTTCGGGACACCCTGTATAATCACTGTAATATTTTCGATATGTCCGCGCAATCTTACAGCAGAAATAGATACTATATAAAAATAACATCCCTACATTACAGTTTCCTTCATCGATCAATAATGAAGTTCTGGTGAACGATACGTACCGCTCATTTTGGCATTTCACATTAGACAATTAAACCTAACTTTTTATTAGCTGATCTAACGTGATATTTGTTCACACCATTATGACAAAAAGTTAGTATAACAAACTCGTTTTAAAGACACAATAACCTTTTCATTTTCAGTGGACGACATCATTTTAGCCTGGAAAAAATTTCAATTAGCGAAACTGCAAGAAATGGCCTACCAGTGCTCGTTACAAACCCCTCATGGGCTATGGCCCCAAGCCATATTAAAAATTGTAACAACCCAAGGGGAAAGACGACTGGAAATTTCTTGCATGGAAGCAATCCTTGATCCTCCTCCAAAATATACCCTATTCTTTGACAAATTAAATGGGTTTACCCCGAATATAAGACATGGGACGATACAATTAGGGTACGGAGAGGACAATCATCTCTTCACGCTTACCTTTGCCTCGCAGCCTTTGTATACTAGCGTTTTAAACGAATTAAGAATTTTTTTAAGGTAATAAAATGTTGCAACATGATTGTAACTACAATTTATATACTGCACGTCTAAAAAGTATCTTCTGACTTTGTATGAAATGTGCACACTAATTATTTAATTTTACTTCAGAGAAATTGCTAACGTACCTACACCTCCAAGTAGTGATTTGAGCAGTAATAGTGGTTCTTCTTCTGACACCAGCACTTCTTCAAACGAAGAAGTGTAAAGTCTTATTTACATTAAACTTACAATTAGTGGCGTAGGTATTGCAATGCTAACCGTAGTGTAAAAGTTTATACCAGTATAAACTTTAATAGTACGGTTAGCATTTCGATACCAATGCCACTAAGTTCTATGTAAATGAAACTTTACATTTAATGTTCCAAGGGTTGATGTTGCAAATCTGGAGGTGAGTATCAAAGAAAGTAATAAGTATGAGGAAGAAAACTTTTTTTTCTATGTCGTTCCAAGAAAATAGAATTTTCCTCCTTATCCATCATAACTACACAGAATATTTGTCACAACAGTCTTTTGTCCATCTTTCTTAATATCTGTGTCTCAGTGGATTTTTAGGAGTGTTATATTATATTGGGAGTAATTGAAATTTGTATTCAGAGTGAAATATGGAAATTCATGATTTTCCCCATCAGTTCTAAACTTTTCCGAATCTCTTTAGCATCATGCATTTAACAGTGCTTGGCATCTATAGCTTATTTACCTCAAAATCCAATGAAACTTCAATTTATTTGCATAAAAAATCACCATCAGATTTCATCAGCTAAATACCTCTAAACAGTGGCTAAAGCATCTACTGCCAGTTTGGGAAAATTCGGTGAAGAGAGGACGGGGGGTGTAGTCGGTCGCCATTCCCTGGATTGAGACGCTAACCCGACACAAAGTGTCCAAATTGAATCGCCTCGTGCCAGGCCCATGATGTCTGCCTTAATTTCCTAGAATTTCGGACATTCGAAGCCAGAATTACTCGCTTAAATTCAGTGATGTAATAAACTGTGATTGAGACGTAATTGTAGCCTGTTAGGCAATCTTCAAAGTCCTTTTTTTAAACGCGAGTTTCCTTGAAATTGACGAAATATGTTTTATAATGATTTCGGATTTCCTGGATATTGGATTCAGATCATTCATACTGGTATTGTTGAAAACAGAATTTGGGGTTTTGATAAAGGTCCTTGACTCTTCAAGTCAGTGAAAAAGTGTCACTTGGGGGGTTTGAGACGGAAATTTATGTTCAAGTCATGTTAATTGTAAACCGGTCTATCTCCAAAACGGTTACTTCTACAGATATTTTCCAAGAGTAGTATTTTTCAATGGAAGTAAATGTACAATAAGTCTATTAATAGAAAAGTGGTATACAGTGTAGCGCAAAAAAGTTAGGGCCAATTAAAATGTGATGGTACCCTGTATGTTTATGTGGCACCCTCTAAGAATAGCAAAAAAAAGACAATATTTGGATTTTGTGTCATTGAACGAAGTTGTGTCTTAATTCAATTATTGTCTATAAGTTGTAGTTAGAGTGAAATCAATACACTCGGCTTTTTCTCCAATAATTAACTTCGGTAGGTGCGTGAGCCGTAAATTAACGGTTACCTATACCGACGTTTATTATCTTAAGACTGGCGCCATATGTGTTCAAATTGTGAGCCCATTTATTTTCGGCAAATGTTTTGTATGGTTTTAATGTTAATGTTAATGTACTTTTTGAAAATAAAAGCCTTCCTTTGAATACTTGTTAGATATTTTGTTTATGCCACCATTAATACGAATTTTATAAGTATTGACTCAGTTCTGCACCTAACTGTATATGGGCGGGCCGCAATCGCCTTATAATCTGTGGGATTTTTTTTCAACTTTACTTCCTTATCCGATATCTTAAAATATCGAAACTCACTATAAATGAGATCAAGACGGTGTACTTTATTCCATAAAAAAATAAATCACTGGTGAGTAGCTCAAACGTTAACGTTAACAAATTGTAAAAAAAAATCCTACAAAACGCATTTTACATAACATTAAGAAGTACTCTGAACTCACTCTCAGGGGATTTATAATGATTGAGTTCGTTAACACTTTAATTGCCGACTCAATTTTGGATGACGTGCTTCTGCGCCAATATTTTTATTTTTCAAAATTTTCAAAATTTATATCTACATGCCATCTATAGTATCAATTATAATTATATATTAATATTAGCTGTTTTACCTGTGCGTGATTATAGCGCATAGGACGTATTGAGAGAGAGAGAGCCAAGTGCGTCGGTACGACGCTCACGGCAATTAAAGTGTTAAGAGCTCACGAATACAAAGTAAATGGCAACGTGGCGACTAGCAATTGTTTCTACCTAAGATGGCCGTCCCATAAGACTAGTAAGTACGTGTTATGACCTTTAATGTCAATAATTATCCAGCTTGAAACAGCTTTGCCACGTGTCTTTCGATTTACAGGAAACTACTACGAGTACATTCTATTGTATTAAATCTAAATTGACGAGATATCGACTAATTTAAGAAAATAAAACAATATTTCTTTTTGCATATGTACAGAAAACCATTATGATTTTTCCAAATCCGGATATAAGAGTCGTGGATGTTGGACCGCTGGATCTGCATTCAATACTCCTAGATGCAATTCTAGCACTGGAGCGTGTCAGTATAAGGAAAACGTGGAAGAGAGAAAGGAAAAGAGAAAGAAGAGTGCAAACCTGGATTTTTCAATTTAGACAGCGATAACGAATTTGGATTAATACCTTGTTTTTGTTATGGGCACTTTTCGGAATGCAAATCGGCACCAGATTAATCAAACTTACCAGAAAATTTACGCTGTACCTATACATAAAAAGATCAGATCAGAAAAGAGAAAAACTTCGTTATCTTCACAAAATCGATTAACACACAAAATACAGAAAAAGCTTAGATGAATTTGCCACTGTTCATGACGGCCAAAATGCATGACTTGTGATGACGATTCACCCGCCTGCTCTAAAATTCACTAAAGCGTGTCTTTACTTCTTCCTCAGGTTAGTTCAGTTTTTCCGATATTTTCTTGAATGGTTCAGAGCACCATCGTCCTCACCAAATCAAATACAAAGCTATTAATCAGAGCATTGGCGTTCAATCTAATGGGGTCGAGTCTGTTTATTTGATAACACCCGATAGGTAAATTCTCAATTGACTAATACATAGATTTCCCTTATATTCAAATCATTAGATTCCTTGGAGATCAACGTACAGCCTAAGATCAATTACTAGATTTTTTTTAAGGTTAGGGGATGGTTGTGTAGTATCCACTGCCACGGATATTATATTAGAGAGTGGGAACTTATCAATAACAAACATCATACTTGCTCAGGGCAATAAGGTTCCTACCGTTGAGGTACCTACCTGCAGCATACTGTTTAGAAAAAAAATGTTGAAGAATATTAATTTTAGACCCCGAACTATAAGTTCAGACTGCATGAGCATCCAGACTATGGATGCTAGTCTCGCCTCACTTCCAGATCATTTATCTCTCTTTTATCAAACTTGGCTACAATCTAAGTTAAGGGCACCTACGCCCCAAAGGGAGTGGGAGTTCTGGATGATTTCAAATTAGAAACTGCTTCCATAGGAGGTTGCTGGGAAGGCTGCTTTGTGGATCGAGCTATGCTCATGTTCAGCAGGTACCAAAAGAACTGTTAAAAGTTTTCAAAATAGTTAGCTTTTTCTAGGATATGTTGGGCAGTTCTGTAAATGATGTAAGTCTGGACACAGGCGTATTCCAGCCATCGGGGGTCCTTTTATGAACTGCATTCTATGCTGTACTGTAATCATGCAAGTATTTGCGATTCTGAAACTGGAAAGTGCATTCGCCAGTACAAAACCAGTGGGGCAAATTGCGTATTGTACACATGTGGGTTTTATGGCAACGCTTTGCTTGGCTGGTTAGTAGATCTAGGATGTCCATTATTCATCAGTAAGTGATTTTATTACCATAGGAACTTCCACTGATTGTCAGCCTTGTGGATGTCCAGATGGTGGTGCCTGCATCCAGATAGGAGACAACACTACAATGTGCACAGAGAGCCCTTTAGGGTACTCTGGGTTTAAGTGCGATGTGTGCTCAGATGGGTTCTATGAGGATCCAACTGGGAAGTTTGGGGTACCCACCATTTGTCAGCAATGTGCATGTAATCAAAACATTGACCTAAATGCTATTGGGAATTGCAATACTACCACTGAGGAGTGTTTGAGGTATATTTATAACACTGGAGGATCGAGATGGAGTCCTGTTTACCTGGTGAGGTTGGCCCTTAAATTACAGAGTTTTCTCTATCCTTAAGGACCAGTAACCGTAAGAATTTATCAGTCGGCACAGAGGTATGGCAAAATGATTATTCTTAATGTCTGTAACATCCACATTCGCCTGCAAATCTGTTACGGAAATTCCGGTACGTCGCACGAAAATCGGGTAAGTCCTAAATGGGCATGCTATTATTCAGCCTACTTTTCTGTTTGTGTTGTATATATATTTTTTAATTCCTAGTTCTTGCTTCTGTTCTAATGTCTGTTGTTTGGGTCTCTTGCTTCTTTCTTATATATTTTGTCTCCTTTTAGGATTCTTCGGAAATGCTTTAGTCCTCCCTAAAAGACTGACTGAAAAAAGTTCCAGTGCTACTCTCCTGAAACCAATGATCTGGACGGCATACCAATCTGCGACCAAACCGTGCTTACCAGTGCAAGAGACATATCATAGGTACCAACTGTGACAAATGTGGTAGTGGCTACTTTAACATTTTTAGGAGTGAAGGCTGCCAAAGCTGCAACTATGACCCTATTGGTTCTTTCAATCGATCATATGATTTCTATACTGGACAGTGCTACTGCGGACTTGGAGTGACCGGTCATATCTTTATTCTCACAATTTGACGAAAAATAATTGGGAAATTTAAAGTTGCGATATGATCATTGTGAGGTCAGGAAATATGGATCCTCAATTGATGGTTGCAAAGAGTGCAAATGTGACAAAATTGGATCTAGAGACCTGCAATGTGATGCTTCTGCACAGTGTCCTTGTATGGATAACGTTGAAGGTCGCAAACATGCCAGATGCAAGGAAAATAAGTACAACAGGCAAAAAGGATGCATAGGTAAGATTGTAATGCTTCTAGAACCTTTTAGGCTTATATTTTTTTGTATCTAGATTGCCTAGACTGCTATAACCTCGTCTAAGATGCCTACAAGAACCATATAAGCAAACTTGATAGGTCGAACGAAATTCTCAATGAGGTAGAAAATCAGCCCACTTTAATCGATGATGAAGAATTCCTAAATGAATTAGGGAAACTGGAGATTGAGATTGATGAGTTTCACGACCGGGTCAATGCTTCTACTCGGGAGAATGGTGTTTTTGAATTAGGTACGAAGTTAATCTTTCAAAGCTGGTTTTCCTATAATAACCATTTAGGAGGAGCTCAGCATGCTGGAGAGGGAAGCCGACGTAGGCCGAACGTTGGAGGAAATATATGAGAATGTGTTCACTACCAATGAGAGATCTAAAAAGACAACATGAGGAGTGTTTGATTGAGGTAGAAAAGAAACTACTCGAAATAGAGGACAATTTTGAGCTGCAGGCTAAAAAAGGCGTTTGAGGCTGCGTTGGAGAGGTTATGTCTTACCCTGAAGAAATATTCTTTATGAACAACGTTAATATTCTAGGTTTAAGGCAGTAAGCTAGCAATCAGGAAAAATGAGTGAAATAGCTCAGAAATCTCGTGAACTTGCTGACCTTTTGGATAAGGGGTGTGAGGCGTTGGTGGGTCAAGCTAAAGGCGCTAAAAACAAATCAATTGAGGCTTATGAGCAGAAAAAAGGCACTCATTCGCTGCAACAAAACATTAGCGATGCTGCCAGGAGTTTGAATTCCGAGGTAGCTAATGCAGAATTTAAATTAAATCGAATCAGAGAGTGGATCGAATATGTTCAAGAGGAAGCTGTACAGGTAACTTATTAATCCACTTATTGCCGTGGTAAAATTAATAAACATTTTTGGTTTAAAGGCAAAAGAAAATACTTTAGTTTCGCTAAATGAAGTGACCCATCTCATAATACCGCAAGTAAAAATCATAGAACTCAAGACATATTCAGGAGACTTGAAAGATAGATGAAGCCAAAAAATCAAAAGAGTTATTCCGTAATGCTGAGGTTCTCAAACAGACGATTGAAGACAAACAATTCATAAGTCAGAAACTTCTGGATACTGCTCTCAAGCAACAGGAAACGGTAGAAGATTTGAAAAATGATGTGGATTTTTCCAATGCTCAAGCCATACAATTATGGAAAGAAATCCATGAAGAAGCCCAAGGAAATTTTCAGCTTTTAACTGCGTTTGCTTCTCAAAACCAGGAGTCCAAACAAAGGGCTGAAGAATCGTTGAAAACTATATCCAATATTGAAATAATCCTGCAAGACACGAATTTGAAAACAAACGAGGCGTAAGAGATTTTGGAAGACGCTTAAGAAAATGCTGACCTTGCCTTTGAAAAAAAAAATGCTAATGATCTGGCGAAGATGCCTCGTCAAAAACTGAGAAAATTAAATCTGAGGCTGAGGATTTAAATACTGATAGCACATTTTTGAGGTATGAGGCTGGATTCATGTACGAGAGTCTTAAACCCTGTGACAGAAATGAAAAATTTATGGGAAAAAGCTCGGAGTAACAACACTTTAGAGCATAACGTCAAAGAAAAGGTAGGTACTTAATTATAATATGTATAATACATATTTTGTCAATTTCTTAGAAATGTGAAGGAGATTTTATAATCTACACAAATGCCGACAAAACATGTATAGTTTGTCATTTTCAAAAATGAATTTCAGGTTGGTCGTGCAGGAAAAGATACAGACGTTGGACAAACCTGAGTAACTGATCTCTTGAGTGATGCGGAAAGCATGTTAGTGAAGCTGGAAGACACTCCAGATATAAGCGATGAAGAGCTGGATAGACTGGAATGAGAGCTGTTAATAACTGAGGCAGGACTGAAGGAATCTAGGCTTGAGCAGCGGTTAGAGGAGTTACAGAATCAGCATAAGAACCAAATCGATTGAGAGCTACACACAACAGGTCAGAATTTTACAAGTTGATGTGAATAATATTGAGCAAATTGTTAATACTTTGCCTGAAGAATGTTTCAATAGAATGGAGCTCAAGCCTTGAGCTAAAATTATGTAATAAAACGGGTATTTTGATATAATAAAAATTACCATTGTACTTAACAACGAAAGTGGACTAATAAAAGAAACGGAATAAGATCTATACCAGTTGGCAGAATCCATAATTACGCAGTCCTTAAAGCACGTCATGGTTGGTGATGATTCTCACAAATTATAATCTTCCAGTTTGAGAACTTGCAATTACTTTCTCTCTTGTTGATACTTCTGATCTCGTCGTATCCACTTCTTTTTTTTTGTTGGTTCTTTCCACGTATCGATTAAGCGGTTTGGTCCGATGGTAATTCTGAAAGTTTTTTGGAGTCGTATTGTGTTGATAAGAAGTAGTCTTCTTCTCCGTTGAACTGACTGTTTTAGCTTAGTAAACTGATATCCTGATTTTTCTGCCTAGTCGTTATAAATTGTCAGCTGCTGTTATTTTCTCCTACATATTTGGCTCAAATAAAAACTCGGCAATTTCAGTATTTTGGATGGTCTTTTTTATATCGGGTTTCAAGATTGGGACAACATTATAGCGTCTATGAAGGGAAATACAGGGGTGAATGCCACAAAAAATTTTGGCGGTATCGAGTAAAGCCGTAACGTCGATTTTGGAAAGGCTGCCTGATTTTTCTGGGTACTTATTTATGGGAGATCCCATTCAAGAGATTTCCAAACCGATAGTGCCTTTTGTTTTTCCTTTTCCATTCATGGTCGTCGTTCATTTATCCCCCCGAAACCTAAAAGAAACCGTAATTTTGCAAAATATTGCACTTCGATGTTGTTTCGACAAGCGTAAATTTGTGCATGAACCTATGGATGATATATCAGGCGATTAAGTATTTTTACCTGACTCTTTCTTTGAACGATACTCGTGAATCATTGTATACTACCTTGTGTTTATACATATAAGGAGTTTACAAATACCATTTGCCGTCCCTCCTCCTGGATCAGGAGAAGCTCATTATCCTTCTAATCAAAAACAGTTCTCTACTTCCATTCAGGAGCTCCTTAAAATAGGGGCTATGTCAAAAGCCATACAGAAAAAAGGAGAACACGTATCGCCTTATTCAGTAAGGAAAAAGCCGAACGGGAACTTAAGATTCATTCTAAATATAAAGAAATTTAATAATTACATTTCAGTTCCTCATGTTAAATTAGAAGATTACCGATCCGCCTCAAAACTGATAATTGACGACTTTTTTTTGAGAATATAGACTTGAAAGACGCATATTTTTCAGTCCAATGTAAATTGAATTCGTGATTTATTAATTTTGTACAAAAATGAATTTTTAATAATGAGTATGACCCCCTCTTGCTGATAAAAAGGCTTGGAATCGTGATGGCATTCATTCAATCAAGTTATCAAAGACATCTTGGGGAATTCCATTCCATTCTTCAATTAGGGCATTTCGAAGATTTGGAATAGTTCGAGGTGGTAAATTTCTGCTTGCAACACGTCTTCCTAAAATATCCGAAGCATGCTCAAATGGACTTTCATCTGGAGAATTGGCAGGAAATATTATTCTCTCAATATTTATTTCATCCAAACGAGTTGTTCACGATGTTAGTGCGATGTGGACGAGCATCGTCGTCCATAAATATGAGTTGATTACCTACCTATTGCTCCAGCATATGGCATTACAAGAAGTTGAAAAATTTCATTAAGGTTGACGTTTAATAAGGGACCATTGTCATTGAAATAAAGATCTGCATGCCCGCCAAGGTTATGTCATATACCTTCTTATCCTTATTGAGTGTTCCCAGAAACTAAGTACCTTAGGTTACGCCTATGGATGCATTCCAATTATATTGTTCCTATTGATTTGATTTCTCATGAAAACCTAATAGTAATTTCATTTATACCAGCTTGTTTTCAATACACGGTCCTCATGATGTTCTGAATCCATCAGTGGAAGTTAAATTTCTCGAAACTCTAACAAACCTGGTCCGGTGAGGTTGCTGTCTTTCCGGAGAGAGATTCTCATAATTTTGAGATGCCAAAACAGAATTTCTATGATTACGAATGTAAACGTCGTACATGTCTTGTTTTTATTCAGTTGTAAACATGTTTACAGAATATGATAAGGAGGGTACGTAGGTTTTTTGTCTGTTTAAAATACAAATCACATAATATCAACATTAACATAGTGCTTGTAACCAACAACAACAAAAAAAAAAGAATGTAAATCATTTGCGTCAAAAAATTGAAAATGCTTTCGATACCATTCCAAGGCCGACTATACAGAAAGCAGTGGACGCAATTAATTTACGAACAAACTTTATATTAGGGAAAAAGATGAACATTTTTAACACATATTAAACTAATAAATTTATTAATACATCGCACCGCAAAATTAACGCATATTCTAAATCTTTAGGCATTTTCGTTTTTATGATTTTAGAGTAAATATTTTACGCTTACTAACGTAGCATGACCATGATTTTCAATAGATCTAACTTGACGGAATCAATAAAGGGTATAGTTAAATGAATACGCGGTGTACTAAAAAATTACATAATTTTTATTCTTTAATTTGTACAAACAAATGAATATTTAGTAGCGTGTATTGCCCCCTCTTGCTCTAATTACCGCTTTACACCTCCTTGGCATACTTGAAATGAAGTTGCACTGCAAAACTTGAAAATTCTGAGTACCTAGCCATTCTTTTGCAGATTGTGCTGCAGTGTGTTCGGAGTCGTTGTCGCGCTGGAAAACGACCTCACTAGTGGGATACGGCATATTATCCACAGTGTCCAATAAATGGTCAATAAGAATGGTTTTGTACACATGTTGGTTCATTATACCATCTATTTTTTTTTAATCATCCAACCCCATATCCCGACATAGAACCCCAAACCTTAATGTTGCCACCCCACCCCCATGCTTCACCGTCAGAATAAAATCTTTTGCGTTCATGGACTCTCCCTCTCGTTTCCATCTCCATTGTCCATCGCTTGTATATCAATTAATTTTGGTTTCATCAGAACAAATAACCCTCATCCAATCGTTTTCGGTCCATGCTTCATATTTTTTTATCAAAAGTCTAATTTTGCCTTGATGTTTTTTTTTTTTTGGAGAGTAGTGGTTTTTTCGGCAAACGGCAACAAATTTTGAGTCGTGTAAAGCCCCTTAGACTGTCCATTTGTTCACCGATTTCCCAGTATCCCGTCTCAACAATACGGCCACTTTGAAAGCCGAAGAAGCCTCACCACTTCGTAAATATCTAATGACTCTTCTAACATTTTGTGAAGACATTTTCTTTCGTTGGCCACCTTTCTTTACTTTTATTGAAATTTTCAATTTATTTTTCATCCTTTGGACTGACGTTTGACTAATATGTACCTGCCATATTAAAAAGTAATTATCATTTTTTTGTTTTAGATTTATTTTGGTTATGATTATGTTTCTAAAATTACAGTTTCTACAATAGGTAATTAAAAGATTATACAACAATATTTGTTGCATTATTGAATATTCTCTCTACAGCTTACCTAAATTACAGTGTATCATAACCCAAAACAATGAGCAAATTTTGTCCTTAGGGTCATTAATTGTGTGTAATGGAATTTTAAAAATAGCATTTCTTAATGTGGGGAACAAGAAATAGTCTAGTGCAGTTAATTCTGGAGATGGTGGTGGAGAGATGCAGTCCATCTGTGAGCTTATTACTCTATTGCCATAGTATTCCCTAAGATAATTGAGGGTTGTCCTAGCTGTATGGGCCGTTGCTCCATTCTGTTGAAAGTATCCATACCGCAATTCGTTGAAAGAAGATGGTTAATGAGTTCACTCAAAATGTTTTGATATCAGCCAAATGTGATGGAGTCATTGGAAAAAAAAAATAGGTCCTATTGAGTATTTTTGTGAGGTAGAAACCCATATTCCAATTTTTTGGGTATATAAAGGTGTTTCCATAAACACATAGGGATTCTCTGCACTTCATATTTTCCAGTTTAGTGAATTCACATAATCTGATAAAACTATGCCTTATTAGTAAAAAAGTCAAATCCAGCAGGTCTTTGTGCATTGTTTGATTAAACTAATTGCACTATCTCAATCTTTTTCAAAATCTGGGAATTGCAGTTGTTCAACTACGTCAAACAGAATTATTGAACTCTTGGCTAATTAAATAGTTTACAGTTTAAAAGATATCTCAAAACAAAGTTAATTAAAAATCCCTTGTAAAATTGCATTATAAGCAGGTGGGTGTATTGGAATTAAAGATGACTGCAAGGCAGCATTTGGGTTTTTGGAACAGGTCTTACAGCACCTACCAAAATATAAATACATTGTACCAATGAATTACATATTCATCCAATTTATATGTTAAAACAGTTTGAACATCACTGGCTTTTAGTTTTAGTAAACTATTAAAGTGTTAGTAATAATATATAAAATCATTATTTGTTCAATCGTCTTAAAAATCAGTAATCACCAACCCTAAATTAAAAGAGCAGTTCTTGAAACATTTTCACCTTGTATGGATAAAATCCCAAATTTTTTTTAACAATTACATGACAACTGCTATGCAATACATGCAATTGTAGAGAAAGTCTTCTTAAAGATGGCTGGAATTGTCACCTACTACAAGTTCTGGGATTCATTTAGTAGGTCTACCACTTCCTGATATCCTTTGAACACTGCGAGGTTCACAAAAGAATTTCACAACATAATCCAAAGTGCTACAAAATTGGGATTCCATTACTGCAATATATGAAAACTTTTCACGAAACTCGTGAAAAAAGTTTTAATTTTATAGGCCCATTCTCCTTTTAGGAACTAGCCATTCCGAAAATAAGACTCAACCATAAAGGCGTTTTGTTCCAGTGTAAACACCATTTTTAGCACCCGGAAAACTTTAACTAATCAACACACAAGTCCGTGGAGTCTTGAAAAAGACAATTTTTGATAAAAATCAACTAATAATACAGATATAAAAAACTGTAATTTAGCGGGATTTTAAGTAGGGTTAAGTTTGTTCATTTATGTTCGAGATTACGCATAACCTATCAAAGACATACGGATTCACGCTCAAATTATTCCACGACCTACTTGGTAGAATTTTTTTAAGACTTATTACGCGACACGTTTTTCAACATGATCGCGCAATCGCACAGCTGAAACATTTATTCCACAACAATAACTTCTTGGCATCACAGTTCCTTACCAAATCAACAATGGAATTTTTGGCCACGTGCCCTACGAATACTAAATTTCACATTGAGCTGAACTGCCGAACACTCTTAACTATACATATTGTAATGTTTATTTTTTTCGCATAAAGAAAAATAATCACAATGGATTGTACGTATACATTTAAGTTATTTTTATTCTTCTAAAATATAAAATATTTTATTTTCAGTTGAGGACATATTAAAAGATTGGAAAAACCATCAAGGGATCCGGGCGAAAATGGTAAACAGATGCCCATGTCGCCTAACCTTTTCGTTTAATGGAAATGTGATGGAAGGAAACCTCTCTTTCGTCGGAATCCACGAAGAACGACGAATAGAGGTTCGTTTACAGGGTGACAGCTTTTGGCAAATGCCATTAAGCGAAATATTGGGTAGTACCCTGGAGGGGTCGCGAATTCGGTTCAGCTTAGCTGAAAACCAATTCATGTTCTTAGAGTTTCCTAATCAAAGGATACAAGAAATTGCCCATGAACAGTGGGTCACTTTTGAAAGGTAATAAGTGAAAGTTTTGCAGTTTATTGTGTAGTAATTAGTTAAGTTTGTTTCAGGGAAGAGCATGGCCTAAAACCGCCATCCTCCTCAGAGAGTGATTAATTTATATTTAGATATACAGGGCGAGTCTTAAGTAATGGGATACAGAGGAATGATGAATTTTTGATATAAAAATAATGCAACTCGTCTAAATTTATGTCATACCATAAATTGAAAATAACCGAGATACAGGGTGCCAAAATTGAAAAATGAAATCACATTTTCTTTAAAAAAAATCTGGTTTAACTTTACAACTTTGGCACTCTGTATCATGGTTATTATCAACTTTTGGTATAAAATAAATTTAGCTAAATTGCATTATTTTTATATCAAAGAATTATCATTACACTGTATCTTATTACTTAAGACATCCTGTAGATCTAATGTAAATTAATTAAACTACTGCTTTTTGACTGTTTAAATTTTTTTTTACGATGGTGTGGATGAGATGGAAGGATAGTATTGTGGGTTTTAGGTGATTATCGGTGCTAAGTAAGTACTAGAGAATTTAGTTAGTTAAATTTCGTAAAATTCTCACAAACGTGATTCTGTGATGTTGCTATCTTTTCGGATAGAGGTTTACATAATTTTGAGGTGCTAAAACAGAATTTCTATAACTATGAATGGAAGCATTGTAGGTGTCTAGTTTTTCTTCAGTTATAATATGTTTACAAAATACGGTTAAATTAGAAAAAATTTGCTCCATTCTGTGTTCAGCAAAATCCAGTTTTCATGTTTGAAAAATTCCAAATGGATTTGATGTCATTTCAGAAAAAAATTATTTTTTATGATTATTTTTTAACTATTTCCTGATTTCATTTCAAAAGATATGTTAAAATAAATTTAGCACTCTCATTGCCACTTTTTCTCCTCTACAAGATGCTGTTTCTAGTGAATTTGCATGGACCTTTACTGGTTTATTTTTTATCAGAATTGTGTAGTTTACAGGTGAGGGTTTCTCTATAATCTTATATGGTCCATCATAATTATGATTGAGTTTTCGTGATTTCCCTGTTGACAATTTTTCGCTTAGTAAATAAACGTCTTCTCCTATAGTGAATGAGATGTCATTTATCTTGCGATCGTAATATAATTTATTCACTTCTTTACTCTGGTTCAAGTTGTCCTTAGCTAGTTCATGAGCGGCTTGCATTTTGAATTTTAACTGATCTAAATAGGAGTCGTAAGTATACTTGAATTCTGGGGGTTTTAAAATTGCTGTCGGTAAATTAGGTTTGGTTCCAAAAACTAACTCAAAAGGTGAGAATTTTGTTGAAGAATGAACTGTGGTATTATATGAAAACATAGCGCAATCTACCCACTTGTCCCAATCGGTTTGTCCCTTATTAACATAGTGTTTGAGATAGTCTGTTAGGGTGGCATGGCTTCTTTCAAGGGCGCCATTGCTCTGAGGATGATAAGCAGTGCAATTAATTTGCTTGATTTTGAAAAACTTCACAATTTCCTTAAGTACCTTTGAAGTAAAATCGCGACTTTAGTCCGTAACTAGTGATTCGGGAATTCCGAATCGACAAATGAATTCGGGAACAAATTTTTGAGCTATCGTAAGAGCTTCGTGGTTGGGTAGACTGTAGGCTTGAGAAAATTTAGTTAGGTCGTCTTGCAATGTTAAGATATATCTGTTACCAGACTTGGACAATGGCAGGGGACCTACTATGTCTAAGAAAACTTTCTCGAATGGTTTCGAACTAGTAGTTGTGATTTCCATTGGTTTTTTGACTTTATTACGAACAAGTTTGTTTCGTTGGCATGATTCGCATGTTTTAATAAAATTCCTTATGTCCTTTTTCATGTTAGTCCATTTGTACGTTTGTTTAATTTTTTTATAGGTTCGATGAAATCCAGTATGTCCTGCTGACGGCAAGGAATGATATTCTTCAAGTATTTGAGGGATCTGTTCGGGTTTGGGAGTCGAAGTTGTGTTATGGCAAATAGTGATCTTTACATTTACATTCTTAAATATTTCTCTTAACATGACTCGGATTTTGTTAAAGCTTAGTTTACTAAAAGGAGATTGAATTCGAGACATTGAAACTGAAGATAAGTCCAATTCTAACAATTTTCCTTTGAGCTTGATTAAAGAATTATAGATATCTTCGTGGGTTATATGTTCCCAATAATGGTTCGACAAGAAGCAATAAAAAAAGGTAGTTTCGTCTTCTCGGAGAAATATTATGTCACCCTTTTGAGGACTGAGGGTTTTTAAATGTTGTATATGATTGTGTCGGTTACAAATTTCCTTTTGGTGTGGTTCTGTCAAATTCAGGTCGCTAGATAAAAAGATGCAGATGTTGTCCTTGGAAGTCGAAATGTTAGTGTTGTCTTCAATTATGTTATTGTTAATAATTGGTGCGTTTTGCAGTTTAAGCTTAAAATTTTGATAGGAGTTAGACTCACTCGTCAAGTGGTTAATAGAAGTTGTTGGAAAATTTGAAAAATAATTTGAAAAAGGGTTAGGCATGGGCGGTCTACTCAGACAATCAGCGTTTTGATTGGTTTTGCCTGGTTTATATTCAATGGTAATTTGAATCTATTCATCTTTTATTTTGAGATATCTTTTATCGAAGTCCAGGAGACATGAAAAATGAGTTAGGAAATCGCTGCCTAATATACCATAGAATTTTATGGGCAAATTATCGTTTATTGCGTGAAATTGAAATCGAAATTGTTTATCGTTGATAGTGAAATTGAGAATTGTAGAAAATAGAGTTCTATTCGGGTTCAAGACATTTGCATCAATTCCATGAAAGGTTATGGGGTTATCCGTGCATTTATGAACATGAGGATTGAGTTTGGATGTTTTGATTAGGGAAATGTCTGCACCGGTATCGATAAGAAATATACAAGGGTTCGGAGTGCTCTCATTTATGTGGAGGATGGCGTAGGCTGTGGCTGAGGTGTTGATGGTTGTGACTCGGCCTCGAAGGTGTCGAAGATGTCTCGTTTGGGCCAGATTGAGACGAAAGTTTTGGTAGTTTAAAGGATTCTCAGGATTTTGGGGATGTTGATTTGGAGTGTTTGGCTCATTACCTGGAGATTGTTGGTTATAACGATTTGCATTATTATATGCTCTTTTTCTACACTCTTGTATCACATGTCCATTTTTCTTGCAATACCTACAGAAGCTTAATGTGGGGTAGTGATTATTAGAATTAGTATTAAAGTTGCGATTTGAAGGATTTTGGTAGGTATTTGGATTTGAATTAGAGACGTTGTGAGTATTATATTGAGAGTTTGGCGGTCTGCTTGAGGGAAAGCGCCGGTTATTCCTACGGTTTTGCGTGTAGTGACCATATTTTTGGCAAATTTGGCAGAACTTATTAAGTGACGAATTGCCTACTGATTGATTTTTGAAGACATCGGTTTTTGCTTTTAATTCTTGTTCTTCGCTAATTGCTAGAACGATAGCTCTTTCTAATGAATCGGGTTTTTGACATTTTAATAAGAGTTCTAGATCTCTTGATAATCCTCTTATGAAGACATCACGAGCTTGATTTTTGAAAAGATTTTCGTACAATTGTTTTACTTTTTGAGATAAATTTAATTCTAAACTATTGATTAATTTACTATAGCAGGTTTCAACTTTATTGGCAAAACTTGAGACAGATTCTCCAGGAATTTGTCTACAAGAGTTAAGCTCCGTTTGACATTGGCTTGTCGTGTGCCTTTCTGAATAGGTATTTACTAAAAATTGTTTCAATTCTTCCCATTCATTAAAAGTTTTATGATGACATATCGCTCTTGCATGGCCTGTTAACTTAGTTTTAACGATAGTGAATAAAATAGGTTTACAACTAGGCTTAATGTGTAGGAAGACGGCATCACAATTGTCTAGGAATTCGTTAAGTTGAGCTTTATTGCCGTCAAACTTAACCAACATTTTTTCGGCAATCTCTAAGGAAATGTATTTTGTCATTGTATAATTAAGATTAAACAAATTTGATCCTATTAAATTGGGAGAATTTGATCTTGAAGAATTCGATGAGCGTGGAGTTTGGCTTGTTGATTGGATTTGATCCTTAGTTTCTTTGGGATTAGGCTGAATGGGCATAACTTACGGTACTACGTAGTGTCCTAAAGGCTCGTTCGCTTGTCCTTCTAGTTCTAGATTCTTGCGCTGTACCTTCTGGAACAGTTCCTTGAAACTCCATAACTGGATTGCGGCTGGTTCGTACGTCAAGACACCTACTGTTTCAGGACGTTGTAGCTGCTGCAAGATCCCACTTCTGACACCAATTTTGTAATGGAACTCGCGAAACAAAACTCGGGAACACTTTGGTAGATTTTTATTCCGCTAGTTATGATACACACAACTCTTAATCATTTACAAAACTAAAGATCTCGGGATTAAACTGACATTTCAATAGAGAGAGCCAAGAGTTAATGAGGGAAGTAACAAAATTCCGGGAGCGTTGAGTTATATTATTATAATCGTAATGGTCAAAATGGTTATGGTCCTTTTACAAGCTTCGGGTTATCTTAAGTACCAAATCTGGGGGTCAGTACTCATAGGTAGTACTTCAGTTTTAGGCAATTAACAAGACAATCCACAGATGGTAACTTTCTAAATCCTTAACCCGTAACGTTAAGATAATGGTAAGAAAAGATGATTTACGAGGGTGTTGCAGCTGTAGTGCGATTTTAGCAAAATGGAGATATTTTAGACTTTTGTCTTGACGAGGAAAAGGAGTGAAAGTTTTTATGAAGGGTAACTCTTATTGGAAGATAATGAGTTTCCAACATATGGCCATCCTGGACATACCACCAAAGTAATGAAAATTCATAGGCGTAGCCTAAGGGTACATTACAATGGTATAAATTTGAAATAAAATTATAAATTATCTAGAGTGCTGGGAGCAAATGACAATAATCATTAAATTAACATAATTGACATTGATAACTGAACAATAGTATACAGGGTTATTTAGATTCGACGTTCATCATATTATAAACTATAAAAACTATAAAAAACTATATAAAAACAATAAAAGATACGAGGTCGGTTAAATTGAGGCAAAATTGCACAATTTGGAGCTTAATGAAATGCTTTTTGAAAATTTGAAAAATTTCGACTACTTCCGGATATATCCGTGAAAAAAAGTTTCTTGTCTTTACCGAGGTTATTTGAAGAGATAATTGAAAACGAATGACACATCATTATTGCCACTTTTTTTCTTCTGCAAAGTATTGATATCATATTTGAAATCTGACGTTTAAATTTCCTGCAACCATCATCAACTTTGTTTTTTCTTATGGACGCCATTTTGGGTTTTCCCATTTTTATATTCTTTTTTTTTTCTGATTACGACGATGTATCACATCTTAATGTTCAGTATTTCAAATATGTTCAAAATATCAAAAAAACGCACTTTGCTAGAATGCTTTTGTAAGGTACCCTTATGCTACGCCCATGGGCACTATCATTTTTTAGCCGTTACCTGGCATGCCAAATTTCTATATCTATTATTCTAGAAAATGTTTGGCTCCGTACGATAAAGTTTCGGCATCTTCCCAATAAAAAGTATATACCTCCTCGTGAGAAAGTTCTACTTAAATTTGTACTAACACAATACACCAATGAAAAACCCGACATCGCTGAACAACCAGATGTGTTAATTGAGGGAAGATGGCCACTAAAGTCCAACAAAAATAACGGTCTTCGGCCATGGTACGCCCATGAATGCTAGCCCTTAGATTTTATATTTAAGACCTTTGAGAAGCTTCAGAAGCTCTTTTTTTGTGATCGAATTGTCGCGTTAACGCGTACCTCGTTAACTGAGTTTTCAATTGTGATTGAGGTGCATTCATTTACTAGTGTAATAAATAGCTTCGTATGTTTGTTCCTGTGTTTGCTATTCAAAGTTCCATCACACTTTGGAAAACAAGAAACATAAGTATGCTTTGGAAACATTTCGTGACACAAACATAATTGATATGCTAATTATCCGAGATTGTTGAACTGTCATTTTCCATTACTATTTATTTAGAGTTTAAATAAAAATGAGGTTTAGAAATGAAGAAAATCGGGATATGTTAAGATTTTATTTAATTAATCACAAAAAATTATATGCGAATCAGTGAAGGTTACTTTCAAAAATTCCCAGAAAAGTGTCAACCACATTACTCCTATGTTTGCAGATTGGAACGAAATTTGGTGAAATGTGGTTGTTTTTAAAAGCTGAGAAATAATTACGGTAATAGAATTAACAAAGAGGATGTGTTAAGGCGAGGAGCTACGTAAGATCCTACCCAACAGTAATTGCTACCTTAATTGGCACCCACAAAAGTAATCCACTTTCGCTGGGGGAAATTTTCTAATTGTCGAAGGACCAGACGGACTACCGTCATTAATTTAGGAGGGATTCAAAGGCTTCTGAAGAGTACACAAACACTGTAACACCTTACAACATTATTTAATTATGTACACTTGAGTTTCACAGTTAATGTCGATATCGTTTACTGACTAAGAGATATACAACAGAAGTATGCGTGAGACAAAGGGCGTATTAGATTGAAAGGTTGGAAAGAAAAAGGTGAGATGTGTGGGCGAGTTGTATCACACTCGACACTAGGAGAAAGTCTGAGTCTGCTGTTGTTGGGAGAATTTTTCTTCTTCAGAGAATTCTCCCTCTAAAATTTAGTGGTTGTCACCAATTGGTAAAAAAAGTACCACCGTAAGTGGTATCGACCAATCATGCCACAAGAACCACCCTCTGCTTCGTGGGAACTTTTTTCCTGGGGCGAAATTAGAAAGTACAGATTAGTTTATTGTAGCTTTTTTAACTCTTTGTTTTCAATGTCTTTGGTTATAAATCAGAAGTGCAATAATCCAACTGTACTGCTCACATTGGTGGAACCGTCGATCGGCACGTAATGGTAGATCGCGAAATACAAGTAAATGCCTTTTACTGCCCCATTGTTAAGGGCGGCATTGGTCCAATCTACCACTTCAAAGGGACGGCATTTGATGTTAGATTTTCCCAGCATTCTAGTTTCAACACATTTAATTTTTATTTATTGGGATGACGAATTGGAGAAATAAATATGTTGGGGTGTTCCCCAACAGGATGCTAATCGAGTTTTACAACAGGTTTATTTTAAAAACACTTACATAAGTTTACGTATTAGTATTAAAAACAATTTCAGGCTAATGCTAATTCGAGGAAATACACAAATAAAATAGCATTTCAATTGCATTCACCCCAGACTAAAGTTTGGAAAATATTGAATAGAAACAACTACAAGCCCTACAAAATACACGTATCTCATAGATTATTACTTGAGGATTTTGAACGACGATTAGCTTGGTGTAATGGGCTTAGATAACAAATTCATTTAAATGTCAATTTTCTGAATTTCATAATTTGGACAGACGAAAGCAAGTTCAGCAATTGTGGAATGTTTAATAGAAATAATGAACATATTTGGGTCGTACAAAACCCACATCACAATAGACCAATTAGAAACCAAGTGCGTTTTGATTTGAATGTATGGGAAGGAATTTTAAACCGTGACGTGATAGGCCTCTCTATTTACAAAAATAATTTAAATGGAGCTGTCTGTTTGAATTTTCTATAAAATTACTTGGCGAATTATTTAGAAAATTTACCATTCAGACAACTTCGCACTATTTGCTTCCAACAAGATGGAGCACCTAAGCCTAACCTGAACTAACCTGAACTAACCTAAGGGTCCCACATCCTAAGGAGGGTAAGGAATTTCCTTAACGAAGAATTTCCTGGCCAGTGGATTAGAAACTGAGGGGTATTAGAATGGTCTGCGAGGTCACCTGACCTATCATCTCTTGACTTTCACTTATGAGGAATTAAAAAAAATAAAATTTACTCCGAACCCATACAAAATTTAGAAGACTTACAAGCAAGAATTATAAATGCATTTGCAACATTAAGACGGTGCGACATGGGTCGTATTATTAATAATATTAATCGCCGCTGTAAAGTACCTTAGGTTACACATGCGGACTTATATGCGTAAATCACCCTGTATCATTTCATGGGAACTTAATAGTTATATTCCGAAACGAATTGAAATGTCAAGATGACTTTTATTTGCTTATACAGGGTGATTCGCAACGCAACCGACACAAAAGAGTTACGTGTAGAAGACCTCAAAATATGTTGAAATTTTATATGAAGTTTTTTGTGATGCTTATGGTTACTGAGATGTTGGATCCAAAAGCTGAATAAAAAGTGTTGAAAAAATTCCGTTTTTCAAGAAAGTCTTAACCTGGAATAACCGAATTTGGGAAATGTTTTCATTTTATTGACGTCTTAGTTTACAAAAAATTTGAAGTGACTGAAAGCTCAATAAGATTTGACAGTCGCATCCTAGCAACAGAATAATTGAAGGAGTAGTTGGAACATGGCAATTTTGTTTTTAAGGCACATAATTTCTTTTTGCTCGGTTTGATTAGTTTTGACACCAAATCACAAAATATTTTTTTTCTCAATAACGAACGACTTTTCGAAAAACAAAGATACACAACAAAGAATACAAAGAGATATGAAATTAAACTTACTACCATATTGAGAAACCTTAGTTGCTAATTTGATTAGGGTTAAAAAAATTCATGTAATTTTAGGGGTGACCCACTTCTAAATCACCTCTTATTGAATTTTCAGACACTTCAAATTTTTTGTAAATTAAGACGTCAATAAAACAAAAACATTTCTCATCTTTGGTTATTCCAGGTTAAGGCTTTCCTGAAATACAGAACTTTTTCAATATTTTTTATTCATCGTTTGGAGTCGATATCTCATCCCAAGCATCACGAAAAATTTCATATAAAAAATCAACATATTTTGAGGTCTTCGACAAGCAACTCTTCTGTGTCGATTGCGTTGCGAATCACCCTGTATATTGTACAATATATCCAATATATTGGATAATGCTCCGGTCAACATCTATATTGGCATATGGTATTTTTCCCTTTAATTAGGTAATGAGAGATCCTTCAAAACATAGACATTACGATTTCTTCCTCTCTCCTTAAAAGATGAACAAACTCAACTCCAAAAATCCCGGGTCTTATAGTTTAGAGAATTAATAAAAAGTGTTGTAATTCTCCTTTGTGTAATTATTTCCATACCGGCATACTACACCGCATTAACTTGTGTATTGAGCAGAAGGGAGGCATTTCTGAACATTTGTTGTGAATTTTTATTTTTTTATATTTTTTAAATAAATTTTTAATGAAATTAATTTCAGAAAACATTTATGCGTGACACATCATTTCTTAAAAATCAAGTTTTCCAAAGCACTCTTAGCAAAATGAATTTTTTTGATATTTTGTTCATATTTGAAATACTGAACCTTAACGTGTGATACAACGTCGTAATCAGAAAAAAAAACGGAATTTAAAAATGGAAAAATCCAAAATGGCATCCATAAGAAAAAACAAAGTTGATGATGGTTGCAGGAAATTTAAATGATAGGTTTCAAATATGATATCACCACTTCCCAGAAGAGAAAAAGTGGCAATAATGATGTGTCATACGTTTTTAATTACTTCTTCAAATATCCTAAAAAAAAACGTTTTAATTTGTTAAACGTTTAATCTGGGTAAGCCACTAAACTGCAATTAAAACATTTCTTAAAAATGTGTTTACAGTAGGGAAATATTCATTGAAATAAAAAAGTTATGGGCAGTTTTCAAAATGGTCAAATATTGAAAAACGCCCTCTCTGTTAGCAGTAAAAATATCGTCATGCAATTTTTACCATAAAACATATGTCAGAAATCGAGCACATCATATCTAAGTCGATATTGCTTCATCTAATTGGGAAATAGGGTTTCTCTGTTAAAACAGACCAATTCCACTCTGTCCAATGTATAAGATGGGCATTAAGTGAGCTTACAGTACATATTTATGGGAGTAATATTGTGCTTCTCGTGGCAGTTACATGTTAACTATTAAAGTTTTACGTTAACTGTATGGCCTCATTCAACTACTTTCAAGTCATTTTTCAATTCATTCAAACCACTATATTAATACAGTCGTGAGATTAATTATTCATCCACTTAAGCTATTTTCAAAAAATCGATCATAATAAAGACAGAAGCCGCTTCTAATGTAAAATAAATTTGTTCGCAATTAAATTATTAAGTTTTTGTCAAATTAGGAGAAAATCAAAATATTTATCAACATTTCTTGAGGCATGATAATGCTCTTAAATTTATAATGCGAAGCGAAATTATTCGTCCACTAGGTTCGCTCAACAAAATATTTGCTATTTATTTTATTTTTGTAAAGTCCCTCCAGATAAATTGAACAAAGTATTTGTAATATCTGAATAGTATTCATATTCACGGAAGGCGAGTTAATTTTAAAAATGGGTCGTAAATATTCTAAAGTTTCTGCTCATTTTAGTGCATTAATTATAAAATGAAATAACGAAGGAAGATCGCAATGTAAAATAGCCAAAATGGTAGAAGCAGAGCAACGGTCCAATCTATTATAAAAAAAATTTAAATATCGGAAATAACTTCAACATTGTCAAGAAGAGGAAGAAAATGTGCCTCGACCGAAAGCATGAAACGAGAAATTATTAGAACAGTGATAATAAATCCAAGAGTTACGGCCACAGATTTGACAAAAAGCGTTGAATATCATTACGGACTAGTGGTACATGTTGAAACAATAAGAAAATTATTAAGAAACCATGGTTTGAGGTCACGAGTAGATATGAAAAAACCATTCGTTAATGAAGTGAATAGAAAGAAGCGTCGAGAATTTGCTCAAACGTATCTGGTCCAAAGAATTTTTGGAAAAACGTTATATTTACGGATGAGACTAAAATTGAGCTATTCGGAAAGCAAAAAAAGTTTTGATGTATAAGAAACGAGGAAAACCTACAAACCTAAAAATATAATTCCAACAGTGAAACACGGAGGTGGTTCTGTTATCCGGGGGTGCATGTCTTGATACGGGAAGGGTCGACTTCATTTTATTGATGTTATTATGAACCGCTTTGTCTATTTAGACATCCTTAAGAATAATTTACACGAAAACGCGGATGATATGGGAATTTTAGATAAATATGTTCTCCAACAAGACAATGACCATAAACACAAAGCTCGGATAGTTAGGAAATGGTTATTGTGTAATACATCAAAAGTGTTGGAAACGCCACCTCAGTCAGCGGATATAAATCCCATAGAACATTTGTGATCAGAACTGAAAGAAAGAGTGAAGAAACATAAAATATTTAATAAGGAAGAGCAAAAAGCCAGATGTCTAAAAGAATGGGCAAGAATCCCAGTGGAAATTGTCAGAAAATTAGTTGAGTCAATGCTTAACAGGTTAGGAGAAGTTATAAACTCAAAAGGATATCCTATACGATACTAAATTGAGACATTTCGCATAAATATGACAGTAGACGAATAATTTTTCTCTTCTGGTTTTTGGTTTTTAAGAATTTGTTGTTTATTTTTGAAAGATATTGTTTATATTTTATTAGCATATTTGAGATAAAAATTATACATTTTCGTTTATGAAACAAGGCTCATATAAATTTAAGTAATTTGGATTTTATTCCAATTTTTTAAATATTCTGCTAGTGGACAAATAATTAATCTGGCGACTGTTGCAGCTGACTATATAGAAACATGAGAAAGTTGAGGAGTGTCGTATTTTTTTTAAAACAGTTAAATAGACTTACCAAAAAAAATTGTGTTGCACGTTGAATGTGGCACTTGACGGAGGCAGCAAACGTTGTAGAAATGAAATGAAATATTTGCTGTATTTCTATTTTTATATAGGACCCCGAACTTTTTTTCCCATTCTATTCAGCATAAAAAAAAATGTAAGAAGCAAATAAACGCTCTGAGTAGCCTCTTTGAGAGCCGTTTTCTCAAATCAATACTTTCAAGGGGAGGACACGAGTTTGGGGATATAGAGTACTCTATTAATATGTTACCTGAATAAAAAGATGGAATACAACACTCCATCATTCAAGAGAAAAAATACATTAAAGGTGCACTATGCAGTTTAAATACTTACGTGTTTGTAACATTTAGCAACGATCGGCGTTGAGCGGTGGGTAAAATAACTGCCTGCTACATCGTCATCGTAGGTTCAGTTCTCCCTCCGTACGTTTTTTTTTATTTTATTTTTTTCATTTTAATGTTGTTTAAATGATCAATAAAATATTCGAATAATTAATAATTACTTTAAATATTTGATTTTATTGATTCGAAATTGGTATGTTAAACATTATTTTATTTAATTATAAAAATATCTGTCTATAAATACCTTTTGAGGTTTAGGTAAAATCACATCATTTAGGAAAACCGTAAAATATTTACGAAACTATAAGACTTACAGTGCTTATAGAATTGCAAATTGAAAACAAATTTATTTTATATTGTTCGTTTATAACTATTTTAGAACAATCTTTATTATGAGATTTATCATAAAAACAATTAAAATATAAATGTTTCTTGCATGATGCACATAATACGTTAAACGATATACTTTAACAATCACAATTTTTTTTAGTTTTAAATGTGTACTCCGTATTTTTTCCTTGTACAATAACTAAAAAAATTGTATATATTTGTGGGGTACTTTATATTGCCAAAATTTCATTCAAATGTGTGACCCCAAACTTACGTCCCCCCCTTGTTAGAGGTTTTACACACCTCACTATTCTAGGATTAAGTAAGTTCTTAAGTAATATGCATGACAAGGACACCAGCACGTACAGACCATAAAGAGTGTTTTTTTTGTATGATAATTTTCATTCAGTAATGTAGGTCAATGCTCCCTTCAGAATCATTTCATCTGGATCAACCAAAGAATAATAATCACTATTAGGTACTTTGTCCAATATCGAAATGCCAACACTGAGGTTAATGAGACAACACAGGCAAGGATATAACTGTAGTGTGTCGGATTGGAATAACTACACGCGAGGCAAAAATATAACATTTATTAATTTATCGATAATTCAAGAGCGAAAGTGAGGAGCAAAGATCTTTTCGGTGTAACTGTGAGTGTCTGAGAAGACGTGTCGAACGTTTCTACGTTTCTACTAGTTCTAATTTTTCTGTGTAGATCTCCCTTATACAGGGTGTCCCACAAGTGTTTCATTATATTTCAGTGGGTAATAGTACATTGAAAAATAATATGACTCCCTATATAAACCATATTCCAATAATGCTTCATTAAGAAGATACAGGGTGTTAAACTTTACTTAAAAAATCTAACTTTTATTGATATATTTAAAACCGTTTGAGATATGTAAGTGAAATTTGGCATGTTTTGAAAGTTAATGTAGACGCATTTATTTATGCAAAAGGGCTATTTTTCGTTTCACCAGTGGCGTGCGTACGGACACCTCTCAGCACATTTTTAAAGAAAAACATGGTGCGCCACTGCTTTTTATCAAAATAAAAATTATTTTTAGAAGTTTAATTTCATTTAGAAGAGAAATGCTCACTTGATTCTTTTTCGTCCGACGCATCGTTTGCCAGTAAAAAATTGAATACCGTCTATATGCACGATATTCTCTAAATGGTTTTAATAATATTAAGTTTGTTTTAAATATTATTTATTTGCTATAACATTACAGAAATTGTTCAAATTGGTGGCTATTTTGTTCAATATATAATTGAGCTCGCTTGTTCATTGATACTCTGATACGTTGAAATATTCCAGGTGTGTTTTGAATTTGTGTGCAGGCGGCCAACACTCTTGCTAGCAACTCCTCTTCACTGTCAATAGGTCTTTCATATACTAAACTTTTTACATGACCCCAAAAAAAGAAATCCAGAGGGTTTATATCGGGGGATCGCGCCGGCCAATTTACTGGTCCGCCTCGGCCAATCCAGTGATTAGAAAAAACCTGATCAAGATGTTGCCGAGCAAGCAGGGAAAAATGCGCAGGTGCTCCATCGTGTTGAAACCACATTCTTTGTCTAACATTCAGTGACACATCCTCCAAAAGCACTGGTAAAATATTTCTTAAAAATTGTTCATAAATATGGCTAGTTAGACGAGGTGAGAGCAGATAAGGACCAATTATGTTATCACCTAAAATTCCGGCCCAAATGTTTATGGAAAATTGCCGTTGATTATTGCGAAAAGCAATAGCACGAGGGTTGTCCATTTTCCATATATGACTATTATGGCTATTAAAAAGGCCTTCTCGCGTAAAGCATGCCTCGTCCGAAAAGAGAACTTGTTCACCAAAATTCTGTTGCCATAAATGCTTCTGTAACCACCATCGGCAAAAACGTCGTCGATATGAGTAGTCCTGTGGGCTTAAAGTTTGTACTTTTTGAAGATGGTATGGAAAAAGTTGTTCTTTGCGTAGAATACGCCAAATTGTGGATCGTGCAGTATTCGTATTATGTGCAATAGCCCGGATACTGGTGGAAGGATTTACCTCCACTTGTAGAAGAGCAGCTTCTTCAAGCTCAACAGTCCTCGCTGAAAATGGGTGGCCTGAACGTCTGCGATGTTGTAGCTTGCCTATTTCTCTAAGACGACTATGAATCCTAGCAAAGATACTTTCATGCGGAATGACTCGTCTTGGAAATTTTTCTCCATACAAACGCGAAGCTCTTCTTCCATTGCAACCTGCCATTCCGTAAATAAGATGCATATCCGCAAGTTCAGCTATTGTAAATTGAGCCATTATATAATTAATTTATTAAGTTAAACAAATTAACACAATTGAAAAAAAAATACATTTAATAAAATATTTATAAAAAGTTGTTACTTAATGACAATACATTAATTTGTAGGGTAGTCATAACGACGCATATCATAATACGTCAAATACTTGAGAGTAGCTATCTGGATTTAAGTCAATCGTTATTATTAGTCAAACTTGCGGATATGCATACTATTTGTGCATGTAGACGGTATTCAATTTTTTACTGGCAAACGATGCGTCGGACGAAAAAGAGTCAAGTGAGCATTTCTCTTCTAAATAAAATTAAACTTTTAAAAATCATTTTTATTTTGATAAAAAGCAGTGGCGCACCATGTTTTTCTTTAAAAATGTGCTGAGAGGTGTCCGTACGCACGCCACTGGTGAAACGAAAAATAGCCCTTTTGCATAAATAAATGCGTCTACATTAACTCTCAAAACATGCCAAATTTCACTTACATATCTCAAACGGTTTTGAATATATCAATAAAAGTTAGATTTTTTAAGTAAAGTTTAACACCCTGTATCTTCTTAATGAAGCATTATTGGAATATGGTTTATATAGGGAGTCATATTATTTTTCAATGTACTATTACCCACTGAAATATAATGAAACACTTGTGGGTATGCCTTGGATTGGTTTCCATGGCTACAAAAACATCAGATTAATAATTCTTGTTATAATAGGTATTTATTTGTTGTTAGTTCGTGACCTAAAAATGGTGAATTATTCTTTGCAAGAGAAAATTGATTTGATTCTTACAATTGGAGAATGTGAAGAAAATTGTTTCTTAGCGTCAAGAATTTATTCTCAAAAGTTTCCGAATAGAAGACATCCAAATAAAAGATCATGCGAACTATTACTGAGAACTTTTCGAGAAACAGGAAGCGTGGCGAAAACGAAGTTCGCAAGAAGCAAACGTATTCAATCAGAAGAAAATCAATTTAACATAATTGCATCTATGGTCGAAAACCCGCATATAAGCCAGCGTAAACTTGAAAAGCAGTTACGCATAAGCAAAAGTAGTATAAGCAGAGTTTTGAAAAGATTTAAATTTCATCCCTACCATATGCAGTTGCATCAGGAGTTGTATGAGGCTGATTATGAAAGGCGACTTAACTTCTGTTACTACTTCTTGAACAAGTGTGCCGAAGATGGTTCATTTCTTGATTATGTCTTGTTTTCAGACGAATCAACGTTTCATAATAATGGTCTAGTAAACAGACATAATTTCCATTATTATGCCGATAAAAGGCCATTAGATTTTCGCCGAGTCGACCGACAACATAGATGGTCTCTGAATGTGTGGGGCGGAATTGTGGGTCAACACGTCATAGGTCCTTACTTTTTTGAAGGTCATTTAACCGGCCAGATATTTCAAGAATTTCTTCAAAATAAACTTTCAGAATTATTGGAAGAAGTGCCATTAATAATAAGAAGGAAGATGTGGTTTCAATTAGACGGGGCTCCTGCACATTTTCATCGAAATGTGAGAGCCGTTCTTAATAATTTATTTCCCGAAAAATGGATTGGACGAGGAGGACCTCAATTGTGGCCAGCAAGATCACCCGATCTTACCTGCATGGATTTCTTTTTGTGGGGATATATTAAAAATATAGTTTATCAAGAATCACCGACAACACAAGAGAATATGAAAATTCGAATCCGGAATGCCTTCAAAGAAATCACACCAGAAATATTATTAAAAGTTAAATTGTCTTTTCAAACGCGTATTGAACTTTGTATTCAAAATAATGGTCATCATTTTGAATTTTTATTTTGAAAAATTGTGAAATTTTTCAAAATATCTTCACATTTTATTTATTCAACTTTTTTTAATATAAAACATTTTATTTGTTGTTGTCGCTTATTTCATGGAGTTTCCTGGAAATATGGGAGTCCAATTAAAAAGTTTGATGTTTTTGTAGCCATGGAAACCAATCCAAGGCATACCCTGACCGAACTTTCTTTTATGTCATGTTGTTAATTAAAATTAAATAAAACCTCATTTCACGTGAAAGGGTTAAAGATAGGTATAGGACATCTTAGTATCACTTGAAAGGGTATTAAATAGTGGTTCTAATGAATACATAAAAATGTATATCTTCCATTTAAAATAAGTAAGATATACTAAATCATAAGTGGGCAAGATGTAATCAATGTTTTTGCTCATCCTGTATATCAAAATACAAAAGAATTATTTTTAATTTGAAGAAGAGTTTGTTGTTAAAACGTGCCGCTCAAAAACGGTAATTAAGTAATCCATTTAGCTTAGAAAAAAAAATGATTTCACGACCCTTGCATTTTTACATTTTGTTCAATTTCTCAAGAAGTATTTGTTTTAGACCTATGGATTATTATACAAACTAATATTATTTTCTTGTTCTAATTTCAAATATGTAAAAAGATATAGGGTATTAGGTTTAAAAAAACGTAAGTTTTCTTTGTATCTTTTTTTTTGCGTACCCTGTATAAATGAGAATATTTTTAAAATGTGCCCTATAAGGTCCTACATATAAGTGTAAAAACAATTTTTCATCAAAACCAGTAATAAAGTCGTAGTTGTCCGAGGCGCTCTTATTGGACCACCCTGTATAGATATGATACATATGTGGACTTTTTTAAAGTATATTGATAAGGGTAGTTTGAACTTTAAACAGTACTGAGACCTTTGGTTTCAGTTAATTACAGTTTTGATGATTTAGCTATGTCAGATAAAGAAATTATGTTTCTAAATAAATATACATTCTAATTAGGTTGTAACATTGCCCTTGGATTTCCATAAGAAAGTAAGGCAAGTAATGCAAGAGGAAAACACATAGGCGTAACCTGGGGTACATTACATAACGATTATTTTTCTTTATCTGCATATCTCGAGCCATGTTGAATACTCACTCAACTCGCTGGCTCTTATCCATGATGATGATTATCTCGCCACTTGTAAGTTATTCACATTGACCTTGCCATTTGCAGAGTCAACGTGTTAAAATGCTAATTCCAAAAACGTCTTAAGTTTTACTTTTTAACTTATCTAATCAGTCACAAAGCATTATCTAAGTTAATAATCAACCCTCTGCAAAACTGCTGTTGCGCTGCTATTATTTTGCACACCACTGTATGCATATGTCGGAGAGACATTCCATGAATGGGACGGGGAAACATTTGATTGATTTTTCATGATTAACAAAGATAATCTTCTAAAGCAAAAACTGAAAGGGCAAACCAACGAATTCGTTACCACACGAGCGCTTCTCGACCCTTCTAAGTCTTGACTGCCTGTTCTCTTTCCTTTTAGCCTCAATAAAACTTTCTCCGATTCTTGTGAATCCTCTAGACCCGTGGGAAAAGGTACCTGCTGATCCTTGTTTCCCAAGAACAAGCTCCTACACATGGCCACTTCATTGCGCCCTTGGTGGTAACGACCTCGTTTGACAGTATTTTCCCTTAAAAAAAAGTCCCTGCCAGCCTGCCCCTTAATTTATGGGCAGCCCAACTGTTACATTTTACACTTAAGGACTAATAAATCTCCAACATATACATTTCTGTTTAATCTTTCTAAAAGTAATGGAAACTATGGAGTTTGGCCAGGTTATAAAATCTATTTAAAAAAATAAGATAATGTTGATAAAAACATTTCACTTCTAAATAATATACAAAACAAAGAAAGGCTTTGCTAAATTATTGCGCGAAAAATCACCGTATAAAGTCTACAGATCATAGAACATTTTATCCAAAAAATTATACAGATTTAAATAAATATGATGAGATTCTATTTAATTTTGATGTGGTTGAAAAATCAATACATTTTCAGAGAAGTTATCTATATACAGTTTGTTCGAGATAAGGAGATTTTTGACGTAGAAAACTATTTATAGTAGGCCTTGGTCGGATGAGTTAGAAAACAATTTTTACAGCATAAATATAGTTTTTTATTCTCTATCTTTTGAGCCTTGGTTCTTTGAAATCGAGTTATAAATGTAAAAGTTACAGGGATGTTTCCATCTTAAATGGGTCACACTGTATATATTATTTGTGACCATAGGGGTATTGCAAACGGTACAATAAATTATTGCCAAAGGTGTTCCTCAGTTTGTTTCGCAAGTTCCCATTACAGATGTACGTATATAAAACTTTATGGTTTAATTGCGTTTTAGTCTTTTTTTCCGCCTTAATCAAGAAAATTTCTATTATGAACTTGAATGTAATTTTTTAATTTTTAAGAATAAACAATTAGCTATATCAATTAACGGTGTGTGTCATTTAGGTGTTTAATAATAATCTAATGACTGAATTGATTAACTAATTGAATAGAGTACACACACAAAGAGCAAATAAATTTAAATTAACAGAAGTTCTAAAAATTGAAAAAACAATAACAAACGATTACGAATAAAACAACAAAATTTAGGGGATATGTCCGAAAAAATTGTCATAATTTTCCAAGCATAAATAGCACCTTGAAACTGTCGATTCTAATGCCGTAGTCAACATTTGTGAAGTAATACCGGTAAATGAGTGCAGAACTAACCTCTTCAGTTTATGTGCTGTAGAAAAATTTTACTGATAAACTTAATTCTTAACGAGCCCCCATACAAAGAAATCAAGCGGGGTGACATCGAGTGAACTATTAAATTTTATTTAAAGATAAATAAAATAAGGAACTATTTAGCACACTTTGAATTTTATTTAATACGAAAAATATGGGTCGACAGTGCTGATATGTTCCCAAAGTAGCCACAAGGTCAGTTTTCTTTAGTACGAAAAAATAAGATTCGATCGTGTAGGTATGTACCCAGAGTAGGCTCAAGGTCGAGGAAAGAAAAACTCTAGAAATTCTTTCGGAATTTGTTTGCGAGTTAAATATCGTTACTCCAATCAAAAGAAAGAAAAATAAATAGCCGAAAATGCGTAAATTAATTGCAACTCGAGACAATGGGGTGTCTGTACACTCCGTCATGGAGCATCCCAGTAAGCAGCCAAAGTAATCCACGATCCCTAAAGGACAAGGTGGAATTTCTCAAGAAAAATAATTAAATGCAACAATGAACTATATTCGGATACGTAAATTGGCACGCGTAATTCGCATCCAGTTCGAAGGACCAAACTATCATGGAAGTCAAATTTCTTCGGTGGCCAAGTATCCACATTCTGAGTTAAAAAATCTGGACCCTTCCACCAAAGATCGAAAGTACTGAGTTTTGATGAGAGCATCCCTTTGCTACCACAATCGGCAATATTATCGGTACTAGAGATATACAGTGGATCACAAAAATATTCGGACACCTACTAGAATTCATTTATTATTGGGTAGACTATGTACTGAACGGGCAGAAAACATTTAATTGCCAATAAATAGATTAAATCTTTAATATAATAAATTTAATAAAGTCATAAACAACAAATATATACAACTATAGAAGTAATAACAAACATGTTTAAATAACATTTTTATCAAATCACAAAAATATTCGGACGCCAGTTTAAACATAACAAAAAACGGTAATAATTGCAATCTTTCTAAAAATTGATATTTTGTATGACCTCCTTTTTGGTTCCAAACACTTTGCAACTGGCGTGGCATAGAAAAAATTAATTTTTTTATAAATCGTGTATCAATTTTAAGTCATTCTTCAGTTAATACTCTTTTTAATGTTTCTTTATTTGTAATCTGATGTTGTCGAATTTGAACGTCTAATTGATGCCACACGTTCTCAATAGGATGGAGAAATCCGGGGATTGCGGTGGTGTTTTTATCACATCACAGACAATTATACAACAACCATCCTTTCACTATTCGAGCACTGTGCTTAGGATCATTGTCTTGATAAAATTTAAACCGATCCAGTAATTCCATTTTGTCAGCACTTTTTTAAAAGATTTTGCTTTAACAAGTTGAGATAATATATCTTATCCATTATTCACTTAATAAAAACCAATTCGCCCACGCCTTGCGAGGATATACACCCTCAAACCATTACAGAACTTCCTCCGTGTTTAATCGTGGGATATAAATTGTTGTTATTTAGCTCAGTATTTGCTTTTCTCAAGAACATTTGCCTACCATCCGATCCAAAAATATTGAATTTAGATTTATTGAAAAAAATAACATCATTTCAGAAGTTTTCATCCTTAGAAATGTGTTCAGTAGCAAATTCAAAATGAACTTTTTGATTTTTCTTATTTAATCAGGGCTTCTTTCTGGCTACACGACCGTGGAAACCGTGATCACGAATACATCTTCGAATGGTTACCGTTGACACTTTCTGTCCATGAAATTTTTCCATTTCCATTTGCAACTTAGGGGCACTCATTTTAGGATTTTCTCCCACTCTTCGTATAATAGGTCGGTAATCTTGTTCGTTGAGAATTCGTGGACGGTCTGATTGCTTCAATGACATTATTCTATCTTCATTTTTATAATTCGATATTGTGTCTCCTACCGAGCTTTTACTTAGATTTACCATAGCACCTATTTTTTTGGTATGAATAACCTTTTTCGTAATTGAAAATTACTAACTGTCTAATTTCGAAACTAATATTCTTCTTATTTGCGATATGACCCATTTTTCAGATGATAATAAATTGCAATTCGATAACGTACTCTATGGATGTGTATGAAAGTGATTCGTGACATAAAAATGCAATGCAAAATAATTTTTAAAAAACTGTTGTCTGGCGAACAGGTAAACAGCGTCTGAATATTTTTGTGAGATTAAAAATATCCGAGAATTTTCTAATTCCATAATTTTCTTTCGATTTCGATGGTTTATTTGGAAATTAAGGTCATTTTAAGGCAAGAAAAATATCTTAGAAATTCGTCATTTATATATTTTTTGTCTAATTCTTTCAAATATCATTTTAAAATAGTAAGTACAATTAATTAGATTTGCTGTCAGATTATTTTTGTGATCCACCGCATGTTGCCTTGTTCATTGGTCCACGAGGAGCACGATTGTCAAAAAATTAATAAAACACCTTATTATGTGATAAAAATCGTATTTTTTCTGTTAGATTAGTTGAAAACAAAAAGATATCAGGCTCAAAGGACCAGGCCAAAAAGGGATATATCTCAGGAGTAGCAATTATCATGTAGAATATGGGTTCTTTAAGGGCTCTCTCTCACACATTGCTTTCTTACAGATTTATTTCCCAATTTTATACGCCTTTTTGAATTAAAGTAGGATCACTGATCCTTTTATTCTGATTACAGGCAAACGATATGGTGATGTGGCGAACCTCTGCCCTTCAGTAACTTTTTTCCAAGGAAATCAAATTTTATAAGAAAATATACGTAGTTAAGTACCTTTTCAACCAAATGAGAATTTTCCGCCCCGGAAGTGAACATTGACATTCGTCCTTTCCGCAGCTCCACAGTTACATTTGCCTGACACATCCTGGGGGACATCCTTACTGTAGTCGTTGAGGTAATGCAGCGATATGTAGCTAAAAGATTCATATGCGTGCTGAGAAAAACCGACATTTCACGTGCTTTAATATATAGTCTTCCTATTTAACCAGTACCTTATCTATATGAACGTGCCAACATTCATAATGAATGTTCATACCAGTTTTTGCTGTGAGCCTCGTGAAAAACATCGTACGTGTCAGGAAAAGTTTAGTCGCATCCAATCCAAACGATTCTACAATGGCTCTTTGGATTTTTTCCCTAAAATTTCCAAGTATGAAACATGGGGTAGCTTCAATTAGAAGGTCTTTACCGGACAGATCAAATCAGTGAGAGTGATAAAGTTCGTTTTCATGCTTTTATAGAAATTATTAATGTTTTCCCTATGAGATAGTGCCCCAAAATGTAAGTCCATAGTTGTTGCTCCTTCATTGGAACCACCCAAAAACGTACCTGTTAATTTGTAATCGTGACATTTTGATTTGCAAATGTTTTCAAGACGGTGTCATATTCTGAATATCAAGATCGCGTCTATGTAAACTGTCGCCATTTTACGACAATTTAAAGCAAAATTGTATCGAAGATAATCCATGTGGAGCTGCTGATGTTTTAATATTATACCTTTTTTGCCAACCACACTAAAATGTCTGTCTTATATTCTGTGATTATTCGATTACTGACAAAGTGACCACATTTCCTTGGAATGCAGCCAGTGTACTATTTTACTTCATCCATGTAGGATTTGTCGCACTCTGCGTGATGCCCTCGTTCATCATGTGTGTAATCAAATGTTGCTAAAACATTTTTTAGTTTATTCTATGATAATAATAAATAATGAAAATATACCTAAAATTGTCTCTTTCCCACCTTTTGAGAAGTACCATACATAAATTAAGACTCCAATGATTATGATAATTCTACTAAATATTCTTTGCCCACTAAACTTTGGCCAGGGGCCATATTTACTATAGGAATATGTTAAGAAAAAGGTAATAGGGGGTAATGCTTAGGTGATAAGGAGTAATTGAAACTTACTAGGGTACACTTACTAGGGAACACGTGTTTCCGTCAACTCGTCTTGTGCAGTTTCTTCGGGATGAAACTTCGACGTCTCCTTAGCTTTTTCCTGCCTTTTGCAAACACTGAATTCAGTGCTCATTGTCCTTTATGTATGTTAAGAAAAAGTGGAAAAATAACTCCCTTTATTTTTAAATATTTAAGCTCTATAAAACTATGTTTATGGAGTAAAAGAGTGCCTGCGATCTACACGACGCGACCAGAGCAAGTTCCCTTTTTCTCTTCTTCAAAATCCCCTTTTTTTACCTAAAACCCCAAAAGTGCCCGACATCGTCTGTTCTCTGTCTCCCTGACAGCTCACAAATTTTAGCATTCCAAAATGAAGGTGTAGCCTCAGCTCATAAATTAGATAAGCTCGACATGGCTACAATTACAAACTACACAAAACAGATCACTATCATTAATATCTAATCCTAAAAAAGGGACCCTTGTCCTTGTCACCGGGTACGGCATCGAAACATGAAGGGAATGCTCACACGTATAATACTTTAGATACAGGGTGGCCCATTGAAAACGAAACAGAGGCATTTGCGGGTACTTAGAAATGTATATTTGAAAAATGCTCGGACACGTAAACTTTATATTCGAGGGGGACACATTATAAACGTATACTCGCTCCTTTCACTTCAACACCCTAGCCGGAGTGAGTTAAACCCCTAAAATCTTAAATGGAAAGTATGGTCGAGTAGCACCTTGTTTGAAAGGTCTTTCGATTCTCGTTATAATGATATCCAAATTAACTAACTTTTATTCAGTAGTTTTCGAGAAATTTGGAAAAATGTGATTAAATTGCCAACAAGTGGAATGCTCTGTTAAAATCGTAAATTAGGAAAATAATCAGTAGTGACTATTAATTGTAAACTGACCAGATTAAGTTTAGTTGTACTATTTCACCAATTGTTATTGCTTTCGAATAATAAAAAAAAATCTACTACATCTTATCAGGTAGGTAGGGTCAAACGGTAGGTCAAAACGGTAAGAACTAAGTATTATACATTATACAGAAAATGTACCTAAAATATTACATAGAATCTAAAAATAAAATAATATAGTGGGGGTTCCATTTGAAATAAGCAAGTTACAGCTATTTCCGGTTAAACCAGAAGTGACAGCAAGTTGAAAATATTTAAAAAAAATAGTATATTTCGAACTTAACTTAACTCCAAATTTTCAAATTCGTATCACTTTTAGATCCTAATAAACTTCTAATGAATGGTTTGGGTGAATAACCCTATAGATACAGTAGCGGCCAAAAGTAAAGCAACAAAAATATTTTTGAAATCTTTTGATCTTAATAAAGACGTATCGTAAAGTTAATAGGATCAAGATTGTTACATAGTAACGAGAAATAATTTTGCAGAAAATTATAAATTTATTATAGTTTATAACGAAGTAACAGCAAAAACAAATAAATGTGGCGGTCAAAAATAGAGCAACATTATTAAAAATTCCATCTTATCTTTTCTTTTTTGTAAAATTTATTGACCGATTGGTTTTAGTATTATTTGAAGAAGCAAGTAAAATGCCTCGTGATAAACCTTTGTCGATAGACATGAAACAGTTAATTATTTTTAAGTTTGAATCTAGAATTTCTCAATGCGATATTGCTAGGCAATTAAGTCTAAATCGTTCCATAATCAGCAGAGTTTTACGTGCGTATAAGATCAGAAAGAGTGTTATAAGTGCTAAAAAACGGGCCGTCCTCGAAAAACTACAACAAATCAAGACAATGAAATTGTTAATATTGCAAAAGTGACACCATCTAAAACAGCATTGGATATAGTAGGGGAATGCAGTGGTATTAGGATTTTCGTTCGATCAAATCGTCGACGTCTTCAAGAAAGGAAACTTTATGCACGAGGACTGGCTAAAAAACCTTTCATTTCCAAAAGGAACAGGATGGCCCGACTGCACTTTCCAAATGAACATTTCGACTGGTCGTTTAAAAAGTGGAAAACAGTGTTGTTTTCGGACGAAAGCAAATTCAATTTGTTTAGTTCGGATGGAATTCGATATATTAGACGTTCACCAAATGAACGATACAACCCAAAATACACTGAAGGCACTATCAAGTTTGGTGGTGGTAATGTAATAATGTGGGGATCGTTTGCCGGCTTTGGAATGGGCCCACTGGTGAAAATAGATGGTATTATGGACCGATTCAAATATCATCAAATATTGATGGATCATATGTTCCCGTTTGCTGAGGAAAACATGTCATTATCATGGATATTCCAACATGACAATGATCCTAAGCACACTGCGAAAATAATTAAGCAATTTTTTGAAAGAAAAAAAGGTCAACGTAATGAAATCGCCTGCACAAAGTCCGGATCTAAATCCCATAGTGGGATACTATTCCCAAATCTATGGGAAATAGTAGACAAAAAAATTAGGAAAAACCATCCACAAAAATTTAAAAATGTTGATGATTTGTTTTGTGCTATTTCAAATGGCTATTCCAAGTGGCTTTATAGTTTTGTGCAGCAGTGTATGTTACAACTATCAGAAGAAAACTTTGAATATGAAATTATGAAATTTATAAAAGAGCATGTTAATTTTCAAAAGCTATACTCGCTATACTTTGAGAATGCGGAATTGTATCCCAAATTCTGCAAAGTCCTAAGGAAAAACTTCAAATGGCCATCATTAAAATTTAAAAGATACGCAACCAAATTTGTAGATGTAGTAGAAGAAGACGAAATAAAGGAAGTAATACAGGCATACCATGAAGGTAAAACCAATCACCGAGGAATAGAGGAAACGGAACAAAGAATTAAAACAAAATACTATTGGCCAAACTTAAAATTAACCATTCAAGAATACACAAACCTATGCAAAACATATCAGAAAAGTAACTATGCCAGGAATCCAGTGAAAATGGAATTCAACGTTACACCGACGGCAACCAAACCCTTCGAGATCATTCACATAGATACCTTCACGATGGGCAAATTAAAATTCTTAACATTCATCGACAGTTTCTCCAAAGACGCACAGGCATACTCCCTAAACTCATTGGAAACGACGGAGGTGGCCGACGGGTTAATGACCTTTTTTTCGCGTAATGGGATACCACGAAAAATAATAACGGACAACGGCAGTGAATTCAAAAATACGGTGTTGACATAGCTATTAAGATAGCTACATAAGATAAAAATTCACTTCTGCTCCCCTGAACACCCGCAGTCAAATGGCATGATTGAAAGGTTGCATTCAACATTAATCGAGCATGTACGCTTACTGAATAACCAAAGACAGGGTAAATCATCGACGAAAAAGAAATTAAAACACGCAATTTTAGCATACAACCACAGCTTTCATTCAGCCATACATTTCAAACCTATGGAAGTTATTAATGGACATATGGAATGCGAGGACCCCTTCAACATAGAATTAAATAAAACTTTGATGATTAATTACGTGACGGACCATAAAGATAGGACGAAAATAATGTACAAAAGAATAAACGAGATACTCAGCGAAAATAAAAAGGAAATAATTGAGAAAAGGAACAAAACCCGAGATAAACCCCCCATATTTCAGCCCGGCGACAAAACATACATTAGGCAACACGCTCGACAAAAATTAAAAGACCCTTTTAAAGAACCCACTAAAATACTAACAGTAAATCCGGAACGAAAAACGGTAATAACTACAAGCCATGGAAAAATCTATATGGACAATATTAAAAGACCATTTAGACAACGATTCAGTTTCGATAACACACCCGGAACAAGTTAGTGTAAAAGTAGCTTAATTAATATACATTAAAATATAAATAGATATAAGGACCCATTATTGTCTTGTACTGCTTATGAATGTATTTGGGAACGTCCAGATACAAAAACTAAATGACACTCTTGGACTGGTACCGCTAAAACTAGGAAAAGTAAAACTGATACATCAGACTTATACAATAATACACTACCACGACTGTAACCACATCATTGACCAAACGAACATATTACATACCAGGACCACAAACTTAACCATAACTATAAACCAAGCAAAAGACTAAAAACTGTACTTAGACGAATTAAAAAATTTCTTGGCCATACTTTATCTTAGACGAGTAAAGACTAACCTAAAACAAATCATACCCCATCCTCACAGGACAAAGCGTGGACTAATTAATGGGATAGGCTCAATATTTAAAGGAATAACAGGGAACCTAGATGCATCTGACGGTGATAGATACGACAGACTCATTAAAGAGCTCCAAATTAACCAACTAAACCTACAGAAATCCACCTTAGCTCATAAAACTATAATTGTTTCAGCTATTGAAAAATTCAATAATACTATTAGGCAATTGTACGAAAACGACAAATTAATTGAGGCAAAGTTCAATCAGGTATTACCACACATTATGGAAATAGGAAACGGTAGGAGCTGTACATTCTTGAAGGAAATAATTAATGAAATAATAAATACGTATGAAATTATTAATGCCATATTACAAGATGCAGCCAACTCATTAGTGTTTGCCAGAACAGGAATGATGCACCCTAGTGTAATTGAATTAAAAGACTTGTACTCCGAAATAAAGACTCTTCAAAAAGAAGTAAATATTAATCAATCACCGATACAAGTAATAATGGAAAACATGCCCATATTTGAAAAAATCATCGAAATAGAATGCTTCATTGTTAACAACAAGATAATGTGCATATTGCATGTACCGATAGTTCGCAAAGAAGTATTCGATTACTACCACCTATACTCGGTCCCAATGCACACAGGGAGTCAGTTCAAGGTGGTTATTCCTCAAAATAAATTCGTAGTAACAAACCAGTTGCACTTTGCTCATTATGACAAAATTTGTAAAGTAATGTTACCAAACTTGTACTTATGTAATAAGAATAGCATAGAAATAGTAAGTGAAAGGACCCCTTGTGAGATAAGACTTTTAAACATGGACAAAAGGACATTAGTATGTAAGCAAACTAGAATAGAAATCCCTAAACTAGTAGTAGAACAGTTGGATCAGACTAACAAATGGATAGTGGTATGTCCAAACGAAACTTTAATACACACATCGTGCCCAAGAGCAACTACCGAAACAAGGAAGCTTTTGGGAACATACATGTTAGACTTTCCCCCAGGATGCCGCATTGATATCGACGGGAAAACCATAAACAACGAAATCATAACTACCAAGGACCATCCCCAACCAATGCTGTTCCCTGACCTAAAGGAAGAGCACAGTGCACCCCCGACATTGCTCAACTTAAGTTTACACCTACCAGCAATGAAACTAGACGAACTCCACCAATTGAGACAGGAGGTGGAACACATGCAAGGTTCAACCCTAATGCCTTTTGGAGAAGTTTCAACAGTACCTAGCAACTGGACAATATTAGTCTACATTGCAATAGTTGGAGGATATGGTGCAATCCTGTGGAAATGGATACTTCGACATAAGAAGACAAAGCCACAAGCACCAAACCAAAGGGAGGCCATCCAAATTCCAGGGTGACCCGGAACTTGGAACTTAGGGTGAAGGAGTTACATTGTGACTAAATGCATACACAGAGACTTTAGTGATGAGCCAACATTTATTCCCATTTAAATAGGGACTTTAATCTTCAGCAGGTAGTCAGTAGTAGAGTTCGAAAACTGTTCGAAGTTATGTACGTGAAGTTCGCGTTAAAGGTAGTTCTGTAGTAATTTTCTGTTAAATAAATTAGTGTTAGTAAAAATAGTTTTTTTTTAAAACACTCACCGCGAGGTCGCAAAGTTAACTCACGTCTTCATCAATTTGGTCCAATTTAAAGCCAAAATAGACAAATTTGGCAGAAATAAGCCAAATCGGACGATTTGAGCAAATTCCGTGATGAAACGATCGTTCCTGACCGATTTCGCTCGTTTCTGCCTATTTTATCATTTTGGCACGTTTTCATCAATTTGGTTCAATTTGAAGCCGAAATAGACAGATTTTGTCAAAATTGGTCAAAATCGGACGATTTGAGCAAATTCCGGGATGAAACGATGGCTCCTGACCGATTTCGCTCGTTTTTGCCTATTTTATCATTTTGGCACGTTTTCATCAATTTTGTTCAATTTGAAGCCGAAATAGACAGATTTTGTCAAAATTGGTCTAAATCGGACGATTTGAGCAAATTCCGGGATGAAACGATGGCTCCTGACCGATTTCGCTCGTTTCTGCCTATTTTATCAGTTTGGCATGTTTTCATCAATTTGGTTCAATTTGAAGCCGAAATAGACAGATTTTGTCAAAATTGGTCTAAATCGGACGATTTGAGCAAATTCCGGGATGAAACGATGGCTCCTGACCGATTTCGCTCGTTTTTGCCTATTTTATCATTTTGGCACGTTTTCATCAATTTTGTTCAATTTGAAGCCGAAATAGACAGATTTTGTCAAAATTGGTCAAAATCGGACGATTTGAGCAAATTCCGGGATGAAACGATGGCTCCTGGCCGATTTCGTTCGTTTCTGCCTATTTTATCATTTTGGCATGTTTTCATCAATTTGGTGCAAATTGAATCCAGTTTTACCATATTTGTCAGAAATTCGTCAAAATCGGACGATTTGAGCAAAATCAGCGATGAAACGATGACTCCTGACCGATTTCGCTCGTTTTTGCCTATTTTATCATTTTGGCACGTTTTCATCAATTTGGTTCAATTTGAAGCCGAAATAGACAGATTTTGTCAAAATTGGTCTAAATCGGACGATTTGAGCAAATTCCGGGATGAAACGATGGCTCCTGGCCAATTTCGTTCGTTTCTGCCTATTTTATCATTTTGGCACGTTTTCATCAATTTGGTGCAAATTGAATCCATTTTTAACATATTTGTCCGAAATTCGTCAAAATCGGACGATTTGAGCAAATTCCGGGATGAAACGATGGCTCCTGACCGATTTCGCTCGTTTTTGCCTATTTTATCATTTTGGCACGTTTTCATCAATTTTGTTCAATTTGAAGCCGAAATAGACAGATTTTGTCAAAATTGGTCTAAATCGGACGATTTGAGCAAATTCCGGGATGAAACGATGGCTCCTGGCCAATTTCGTTCGTTTCTGCCTATTTTATCATTTTGGCACGTTTTCATCAATTTGGTGCAAATTGAATCCAGTTTTAACATATTTGTCCGAAATTCGTCAAAATCGGACGATTTGAGCAAATTCCGGGATGAAACGATGGCTCCTGGCCAATTTCGTTCGTTTCTGCCTATTTTATCATTTTGGCACGTTTTCCTCAATTTGGTGCAAATTGAATCCAGTTTTACCATATTTGTCCGAAATTCGTCAAAATCGGACGATTTGAGCAAAATCAGCGATGAAACGATGACTCCTGACCGATTTCACTCGTTTTTGCCTATTTTATCCTTTTGGAACGTTTTCATCAATTTTGTTCAATTTGAAGCCGAAATAGACAGATTTTGTCAAAATTGGTCAAAATCGGACGATTTGAGCAAATTCCGGGATGAAACGATGGCTCCTGACCGATTTCGCTCGTTTTTGCCTATTTTATCATTTTAGCACGTTTTCATCAATTTTGTTCAATTTGAAGCCGAAATAGACAGATTTTGTCAAAATTGGTCTAAATCGGACGATTTGAGCAAATTCCGGGATGAAACAATCGTTCCTGACCGATTTCGCTCGTTTCTGCCTATTTTATCATTTTGGCACGTTTTCATCAATTTGGTTCAATTTGAATCCATTTGTACCATATTTGTCCGAAATTCGTCAAAATCGGACGATTTGAGCAAATTCCGGAATGAAACGATGGCTCCTGACCGATTTTGCTCGTTTTTGCCTATTTTATCCTTTTGGAACGTTTTCATCAATTTTGTTCAATTTGAAGCCGAAATAGACAGATTTGTCAGAAATTCGTCAAAATCGGACGATTTGAGCAAAATCAGCGATGAAACGATGAGTCCTGACCGATTTCGCTCGTTTTTGCCTATTTTATCTTTTTGGCACGTTTTCATCAATTTTGTTCAATTTGAAGCCGAAATAGACAGATTTTGTCAAAATTGGTCAAAATCGGACGATTTGAGCAAATTCCGGGATGAAACGATGGCTCCTGACCGATTTCGCTCGTTTTTGCCTATTTTATCATTTTGGCACGTTTTCATCAATTTGGTGCAAATTGAATCCAGTTTTAACATATTTGTCCGAAATTCGTCAAAATCGGACGATTTGAGCAAATTCCGGGATGAAACGATGGCTCCTGACCGATTTCGCTCGTTTTTGCCTATTTTATCATTTTGGCACGTTTTCATCAATTTTGTTCAATTTGAAGCCGAAATAGACAGATTTTGTCAAAATTGGTCAAAATCGGACGATTTGAGCAAATTCCGGGATGAAACGATGGCTCCTGACCGATTTCGCTCGTTTTTGCCTATTTTATCATTTTGGCACGTTTTCATCAATTTGGTGCAAATTGAATCCAGTTTTAACATATTTGTCCGAAATTCGTCAAAATCGGACGATTTGAGCAAATTCCGGGATGAAACGATGGCTCCTGACCGATTTCGCTCGTTTTTGCCTATTTTATCCTTTTGGAACGTTTTCATCAATTTTGTTCAATTTGAAGCCGAAATAGACAGATTTTGTCAAAATTGGTCAAAATCGGACGATTTGAGCAAATTCCGGGATGAAACGATGGCTCCTGACCGATTTCGCTCGTTTTTGCCTATTTTATCATTTTGGCACGTTTTCATCAATTTGGTTCAATTTGAATCCATTTGTACCATATTTGTCCGAAATTCGTCAAAATCGGACGATTTGAGCAAATTCCGGAATGAAACGATGGCTCCTGACCGATTTTGCTCGTTTTTGCCTATTTTATCCTTTTGGAACGTTTTCATCAATTTTGTTCAATTTGAAGCCGAAATAGACAGATTTGTCAGAAATTCGTCAAAATCGGACGATTTGAGCAAAATCAGCGATGAAACGATGAGTCCTGACCGATTTCGCTCGTTTTTGCCTATTTTATCTTTTTGGCACGTTTTCATCAATTTTGTTCAATTTGAAGCCGAAATAGACAGATTTTGTCAAAATTGGTCAAAATCGGACGATTTGAGCAAATTCCGGGATGAAACGATGGCTCCTGACCGATTTCGCTCGTTTTTGCCTATTTTATCATTTTGGCACGTTTTCATCAATTTGGTGCAAATTGAATCCAGTTTTAACATATTTGTCCGAAATTCGTCAAAATCGGACGATTTGAGCAAATTCCGGGATGAAACGATGGCTCCTGACCGATTTCGCTCGTTTTTGCCTATTTTATCATTTTGGCACGTTTTCATCAATTTTGTTCAATTTGAAGCCGAAATAGACAGATTTTGTCAAAATTGGTCTAAATCGGACGATTTGAGCAAATTCCGGGATGAAACAATCGTTCCTGACCGATTTCGCTCGTTTCTGCCTATTTTATCATTTTGGCACGTTTTCATCAATTTGGTTCAATTTGAATCCATTTGTACCATATTTGTCCGAAATTCGTCAAAATCGGACGATTTGAGCAAATTCCGGAATGAAACGATGGCTCCTGACCGATTTTGCTCGTTTTTGCCTATTTTATCCTTTTGGAACGTTTTCATCAATTTTGTTCAATTTGAAGCCGAAATAGACAGATTTGTCAGAAATTCGTCAAAATCGGACGATTTGAGCAAAATCAGCGATGAAACGATGAGTCCTGACCGATTTCGCTCGTTTTTGCCTATTTTATCTTTTTGGCACGTTTTCATCAATTTTGTTCAATTTGAAGCCGAAATAGACAGATTTTGTCAAAATTGGTCAAAATCGGACGATTTGAGCAAATTCCGGGATGAAACGATGGCTCCTGACCGATTTCGCTCGTTTTTGCCTATTTTATCATTTTGGCACGTTTTCATCAATTTGGTGCAAATTGAATCCAGTTTTAACATATTTGTCCGAAATTCGTCAAAATCGGACGATTTGAGCAAATTCCGGGATGAAACGATGGCTCCTGACCGATTTCGCTCGTTTTTGCCTATTTTATCATTTTGGCACGTTTTCATCAATTTGGTGCAAATTGAATCCAGTTTTACCATATTTGTCCGAAATTCGTCAAAATCGGACGATTTGAGCAAAATCAGCGATGAAACGATGACTCCTGACCGATTTCACTCGTTTTTGCCTATTTTATCCTTTTGGAACGTTTTCATCAATTTTGTTCAATTTGAAGCCGAAATAGACAGATTTTGTCAAAATTGGTCAAAATCGGACGATTTGAGCAAATTCCGGGATGAAACGATGGCTCCTGACCGATTTCGCTCGTTTTTGCCTATTTTATCATTTTAGCACGTTTTCATCAATTTTGTTCAATTTGAAGCCGAAATAGACAGATTTTGTCAAAATTGGTCTAAATCGGACGATTTGAGCAAATTCCGGGATGAAACGATGGCTCCTGACCGATTTCGCTCGTTTTTGCCTATTTTATCATTTTGGCACGTTTTCATCAATTTGGTTCAATTTGAAGCCGAAATAGACAGATTTGTCCGAAATTCGTCAAAATCGGACGATTTGAGCAAATTCAGCGATGAAACGTGGCTCCTGGCCGATTTCGTTCGTTTCTGCCTATTTTATCATTTTGGCACGTTTTCATCAATTTGGTGCAAATTGAATCCAGTTTTACCATATTTGTCCGAAATTCGTCAAAATCGGACGATTTGAGCAAAATCAGCGATGAAACGATGACTCCTGACCGATTTCACTCGTTTTTGCCTATTTTATCCTTTTGGAACGTTTTCATCAATTTTGTTCAATTTGAAGCCGAAATAGACAGATTTTGTCAAAATTGGTCAAAATCGGACGATTTGAGCAAATTCCGGGATGAAACGATGGCTCCTGACCGATTTCGCTCGTTTTTGCCTATTTTATCATTTTAGCACGTTTTCATCAATTTTGTTCAATTTGAAGCCGAAATAGACAGATTTTGTCAAAATTGGTCTAAATCGGACGATTTGAGCAAATTCCGGGATGAAACGATGGCTCCTGACCGATTTCGCTCGTTTTTGCCTATTTTATCATTTTGGCACGTTTTCATCAATTTGGTTCAATTTGAAGCCGAAATAGACAGATTTTGTCAAAATTGGTAAAAATCGGACGATTTGAGCAAATTCCGTGATGAAACAATCGTTCCTGACCGATTTCGCTCGTTTCTGCCTATTTTATCATTTTGGCACGTTTTCATCAATTTGGTTCAATTTGAAGCCGAAATAGACAGATTTGTCCGAAATTCGTCAAAATCGGACGATTTGAGCAAATTCAGCGATGAAACGTGGCTCCTGGCCGATTTCGTTCGTTTCTGCCTATTTTATCATTTTGGCACGTTTTCATCAATTTGGTGCAAATTGAATCCAGTTTTACCATATTTTTCCGAAATTCGTCAAAATCGGACGATTTGAGCAAAATCAGCGATGAAACGATGACTCCTGACCGATTTCATTCGTTTTTGCCTATTTTATCCTTTTGGAACGTTTTCATCAATTTTGTTCAATTTGAAGCCGAAATAGACAGATTTTGTCAAAATTGGTCAAAATCGGACGATTTGAGCAAATTCCGGGATGAAACGATGGCTCCTGGCCGATTTCGTTCGTTTCTGCCTATTTTATCATTTTGGCACGTTTTCATCAATTTGGTTCAATTTGAAACCGAAATAGACAGATTTTGTCAAAATTGGTAAAAATCGGACGATTTGAGCAAATTCCGGGATGAAACGATGACTCCTGACCGATTTCACTCGTTTTTGCCTATTTTATCCTTTTGGAACGTTTTCATCAATTTTGTTCAATTTGAAGCCGAAATAGACAGATTTTGTCAAAATTGGTCAAAATCGGACGATTTGAGCAAATTCCGGGATGAAACGATGGCTCCTGGCCGATTTCGTTCGTTTCTGCCTATTTTATCATTTTGGCACGTTTTCATCAATTTGGTTCAATTTGAAACCGAAATAGACAGATTTTGTCAAAATTGGTCAAAATCGGACGATTTGAGCAAATTCCGGGATGAAACGATGGCTCCTGGCCGATTTCGTTCGTTTTTGCCTATTTTATCCTTTTGGCACGTTTTCATCAATTTGGTGCAAATTGAATCCAGTTTTACCATATTTTTCCGAAATTCGTCAAAATCGGACGATTTAAGCAAAATCAGCGATGAAACGATGACTCCTGACCGATTTCACTCGTTTTTGCCTATTTTATCCTTTTGGAACGTTTTCATCAATTTTGTTCAATTTGAAGCCGAAATAGACAGATTTTGTCAAAATTGGTCAAAATCGGACGATTTGAGCAAATTCCGGGATGAAACGATGGCTCCTGGCCGATTTCGTTCGTTTTTGCCTATTTTATCCTTTTGGCACGTTTTCATCAATTTGGTGCAAATTGAATCCAGTTTTACCATATTTGTCCGAAATTCGTCAAAATCGGACGATTTGAGCAAATTCCGGGATGAAACGATGGCTCCTGACCGATTTCGCTCGTTTTTGCCTATTTTATCATTTTGGCACGTTTTCATCAATTTGGTTCAATTTGAAGCCGAAATAGACAGATTTTGTCAAAATTGGTCAAAATCGGACGATTTGAGCAAATTCCGTGATGAAACAATCGTTCCTGACCGATTTCGCTCGTTTTTGCCTATTTTATCCTTTTGGAACGTTTTCATCAATTTGGTTCAATTTGAATCCATTTGTACCATATTTGTCCGAAATTCGTCAAAATCGGACGATTTGAGCAAATTCCGGAATGAAACGATGGCTCCTGACCGATTTTGCTCGTTTTTGCCTATTTTATCCTTTTGGAACGTTTTCATCAATTTTGTTCAATTTGAAGCTGAAATAGACAGATTTGTCAGAAATTCGTCAAAATCGGACGATTTGAGCAAAATCAGCGATGAAACGATGAGTCCTGACCGATTTCGCTCGTTTTTGCCTATTTTATCCTTTTGGAACGTTTTCATCAATTTGGTTCAATTTGAAGCCGAAATAGACAGATTTTGTCAAAATTGGTCTAAATCGGACGATTTGAGCAAATTCCGGGATGAAACGATGGCTCCTGACCGATTTCGCTCGTTTTTGCCTATTTTATCATTTTGGCACGTTTTCATCAATTTTGTTCAATTTGAAGCCGAAATAGACAGATTTTGTCAAAATTGGTCAAAATCGGACGATTTGAGCAAATTCCGGGATGAAACGATGGCTCCTGACCGATTTCGCTCGTTTTTGCCTATTTTATCATTTTGGCACGTTTTCATCAATTTGGTGCAAATTGAATCCAGTTTTAACATATTTGTCCGAAATTCGTCAAAATCGGACGATTTGAGCAAATTCCGGGATGAAACGATGGCTCCTGACCGATTTCGCTCGTTTTTGCCTATTTTATCATTTTGGCACGTTTTCATCAATTTGGTGCAAATTGAATCCAGTTTTACCATATTTGTCCGAAATTCGTCAAAATCGGACGATTTGAGCAAAATCAGCGATGAAACGATGACTCTTGACCGATTTCACTCGTTTTTGCCTATTTTATCCTTTTGGAACGTTTTCATCAATTTTGTTCAATTTGAAGCCGAAATAGACAGATTTTGTCAAAATTGGTCAAAATCGGACGATTTGAGCAAATTCCGGGATGAAACGATGGCTCCTGACCGATTTCGCTCGTTTTTGCCTATTTTATCATTTTAGCACGTTTTCATCAATTTTGTTCAATTTGAAGCCGAAATAGACAGATTTTGTCAAAATTGGTCTAAATCGGACGATTTGAGCAAATTCCGGGATGAAACGATGGCTCCTGACCGATTTCGCTCGTTTTTGCCTATTTTATCATTTTGGCACGTTTTCATCAATTTGGTTCAATTTGAAGCCGAAATAGACAGATTTGTCCGAAATTCGTCAAAATCGGACGATTTGAGCAAATTCAGCGATGAAACGTGGCTCCTGGCCGATTTCGTTCGTTTCTGCCTATTTTATCATTTTGGCACGTTTTCATCAATTTGGTGCAAATTGAATCCAGTTTTACCATATTTGTCCGAAATTCGTCAAAATCGGACGATTTGAGCAAAATCAGCGATGAAACGATGACTCCTGACCGATTTCACTCGTTTTTGCCTATTTTATCCTTTTGGAACGTTTTCATCAATTTTGTTCAATTTGAAGCCGAAATAGACAGATTTTGTCAAAATTGGTCAAAATCGGACGATTTGAGCAAATTCCGGGATGAAACGATGGCTCCTGACCGATTTCGCTCGTTTTTGCCTATTTTATCATTTTAGCACGTTTTCATCAATTTTGTTCAATTTGAAGCCGAAATAGACAGATTTTGTCAAAATTGGTCTAAATCGGACGATTTGAGCAAATTCCGGGATGAAACGATGGCTCCTGACCGATTTCGCTCGTTTTTGCCTATTTTATCATTTTGGCACGTTTTCATCAATTTGGTTCAATTTGAAGCCGAAATAGACAGATTTTGTCAAAATTGGTAAAAATCGGACGATTTGAGCAAATTCCGTGATGAAACAATCGTTCCTGACCGATTTCGCTCGTTTCTGCCTATTTTATCATTTTGGCACGTTTTCATCAATTTGGTTCAATTTGAAGCCGAAATAGACAGATTTGTCCGAAATTCGTCAAAATCGGACGATTTGAGCAAATTCAGCGATGAAACGTGGCTCCTGGCCGATTTCGTTCGTTTCTGCCTATTTTATCATTTTGGCACGTTTTCATCAATTTGGTGCAAATTGAATCCAGTTTTACCATATTTTTCCGAAATTCGTCAAAATCGGACGATTTGAGCAAAATCAGCGATGAAACGATGACTCCTGACCGATTTCATTCGTTTTTGCCTATTTTATCCTTTTGGAACGTTTTCATCAATTTTGTTCAATTTGAAGCCGAAATAGACAGATTTTGTCAAAATTGGTCAAAATCGGACGATTTGAGCAAATTCCGGGATGAAACGATGGCTCCTGGCCGATTTCGTTCGTTTCTGCCTATTTTATCATTTTGGCACGTTTTCATCAATTTGGTTCAATTTGAAACCGAAATAGACAGATTTTGTCAAAATTGGTAAAAATCGGACGATTTGAGCAAATTCCGGGATGAAACGATGACTCCTGACCGATTTCACTCGTTTTTGCCTATTTTATCCTTTTGGAACGTTTTCATCAATTTTGTTCAATTTGAAGCCGAAATAGACAGATTTTGTCAAAATTGGTCAAAATCGGACGATTTGAGCAAATTCCGGGATGAAACGATGGCTCCTGGCCGATTTCGTTCGTTTCTGCCTATTTTATCATTTTGGCACGTTTTCATCAATTTGGTTCAATTTGAAACCGAAATAGACAGATTTTGTCAAAATTGGTCAAAATCGGACGATTTGAGCAAATTCCGGGATGAAACGATGGCTCCTGGCCGATTTCGTTCGTTTTTGCCTATTTTATCCTTTTGGCACGTTTTCATCAATTTGGTGCAAATTGAATCCAGTTTTACCATATTTTTCCGAAATTCGTCAAAATCGGACGATTTAAGCAAAATCAGCGATGAAACGATGACTCCTGACCGATTTCACTCGTTTTTGCCTATTTTATCCTTTTGGAACGTTTTCATCAATTTTGTTCAATTTGAAGCCGAAATAGACAGATTTTGTCAAAATTGGTCAAAATCGGACGATTTGAGCAAATTCCGGGATGAAACGATGGCTCCTGGCCGATTTCGTTCGTTTTTGCCTATTTTATCCTTTTGGCACGTTTTCATCAATTTGGTGCAAATTGAATCCAGTTTTACCATATTTGTCCGAAATTCGTCAAAATCGGACGATTTGAGCAAATTCCGGGATGAAACGATGGCTCCTGACCGATTTCGCTCGTTTTTGCCTATTTTATCATTTTGGCACGTTTTCATCAATTTGGTTCAATTTGAAGCCGAAATAGACAGATTTTGTCAAAATTGGTCAAAATCGGACGATTTGAGCAAATTCCGTGATGAAACAATCGTTCCTGACCGATTTCGCTCGTTTTTGCCTATTTTATCCTTTTGGAACGTTTTCATCAATTTGGTTCAATTTGAATCCATTTGTACCATATTTGTCCGAAATTCGTCAAAATCGGACGATTTGAGCAAATTCCGGAATGAAACGATGGCTCCTGACCGATTTTGCTCGTTTTTGCCTATTTTATCCTTTTGGAACGTTTTCATCAATTTTGTTCAATTTGAAGCTGAAATAGACAGATTTGTCAGAAATTCGTCAAAATCGGACGATTTGAGCAAAATCAGCGATGAAACGATGAGTCCTGACCGATTTCGCTCGTTTTTGCCTATTTTATCCTTTTGGAACGTTTTCATCAATTTGGTTCAATTTGAAGCCGAAATAGACAGATTTTGTCAAAATTGGTCTAAATCGGACGATTTGAGCAAATTCCGGGATGAAACGATGGCTCCTGACCGATTTCGCTCGTTTTTGCCTATTTTATCTTTTTGGCACGTTTTCATCAATTTTGTTCAATTTGAAGCCGAAATAGACAGATTTTGTCAAAATTGGTCAAAATCGGACGATTTGAGCAAATTCCGGGATGAAACGATGGCTCCTGACCGATTTCGCTCGTTTTTGCCTATTTTATCATTTTGGCACGTTTTCATCAATTTGGTGCAAATTGAATCCAGTTTTACCATATTTGTCCGAAATTCGTCAAAATCGGACGATTTGAGCAAAATCAGCGATGAAACGATGACTCCTGACCGATTTCACTCGTTTTTGCCTATTTTATCCTTTTGGAACGTTTTCATCAATTTTGTTCTGAAGCCGAAATAGACAGATTTTGTCAAAATTGGTCAAAATCGGACGATTTGAGCAAATTCCGGGATGAAACGATGGCTCCTGACCGATTTCGCTCGTTTTTGCCTATTTTATCATTTTAGCACGTTTTCATCAATTTTGTTCAATTTGAAGCCGAAATAGACAGATTTTGTCAAAATTGGTCTAAATCGGACGATTTGAGCAAATTCCGGGATGAAACGATGGCTCCTGACCGATTTCGCTCGTTTTTGCCTATTTTATCATTTTGGCACGTTTTCATCAATTTGGTTCAATTTGAAGCCGAAATAGACAGATTTGTCCGAAATTCGTCAAAATCGGACGATTTGAGCAAATTCAGCGATGAAACGTGGCTCCTGGCCGATTTCGTTCGTTTCTGCCTATTTTATCATTTTGGCACGTTTTCATCAATTTGGTGCAAATTGAATCCAGTTTTACCATATTTGTCCGAAATTCGTCAAAATCGGACGATTTGAGCAAATTCCGGGATGAAACGATGGCTCCTGACCGATTTCGCTCGTTTTTGCCTATTTTATCATTTTGGCACGTTTTCATCAATTTGGTTCAATTTGAAGCCGAAATAGACAGATTTTGTCAAAATTGGTCAAAATCGGACGATTTGAGCAAATTCCGTGATGAAACAATCGTTCCTGACCGATTTCGCTCGTTTTTGCCTATTTTATCCTTTTGGAACGTTTTCATCAATTTGGTTCAATTTGAATCCATTTGTACCATATTTGTCCGAAATTCGTCAAAATCGGACGATTTGAGCAAATTCCGGAATGAAACGATGGCTCCTGACCGATTTTGCTCGTTTTTGCCTATTTTATCCTTTTGGAACGTTTTCATCAATTTTGTTCAATTTGAAGCTCAAATAGACAGATTTGTCAGAAATTCGTCAAAATCGGACGATTTGAGCAAAATCAGCGATGAAACGATGAGTCCTGACCGATTTCGCTCGTTTTTGCCTATTTTATCCTTTTGGAACGTTTTCATCAATTTGGTTCAATTTGAAGCCGAAATAGACAGATTTTGTCAAAATTGGTCTAAATCGGACGATTTGAGCAAATTCCGGGATGAAACGATGGCTCCTGACCGATTTCGCTCGTTTTTGCCTATTTTATCTTTTTGGCACGTTTTCATCAATTTTGTTCAATTTGAAGCCGAAATAGACAGATTTTGTCAAAATTGGTCAAAATCGGACGATTTGAGCAAATTCCGGGATGAAACGATGGCTCCTGACCGATTTCGCTCGTTTTTGCCTATTTTATCATTTTGGCACGTTTTCATCAATTTGGTGCAAATTGAATCCAGTTTTAACATATTTGTCCGAAATTCGTCAAAATCGGACGATTTGAGCAAATTCCGGGATGAAACGATGGCTCCTGACCGATTTCGCTCGTTTTTGCCTATTTTATCATTTTGGCACGTTTTCATCAATTTGGTGCAAATTGAATCCAGTTTTACCATATTTGTCCGAAATTCGTCAAAATCGGACGATTTGAGCAAAATCAGCGATGAAACGATGACTCCTGACCGATTTCACTCGTTTTTGCCTATTTTATCCTTTTGGAACGTTTTCATCAATTTTGTTCAATTTGAAGCCGAAATAGACAGATTTTGTCAAAATTGGTCAAAGTCGGACGATTTGAGCAAATTCCGGGATGAAACGATGGCTCCTGACCGATTTCGCTCGTTTTTGCCTATTTTATCATTTTAGCACGTTTTCATCAATTTTGTTCAATTTGAAGCCGAAATAGACAGATTTTGTCAAAATTGGTCTAAATCGGACGATTTGAGCAAATTCCGGGATGAAACGATGGCTCCTGACCGATTTCGCTCGTTTTTGCCTATTTTATCATTTTGGCACGTTTTCATCAATTTGGTTCAATTTGAAGCCGAAATAGACAGATTTGTCCGAAATTCGTCAAAATCGGACGATTTGAGCAAATTCAGCGATGAAACGTGGCTCCTGGCCGATTTCGTTCGTTTCTGCCTATTTTATCATTTTGGCACGTTTTCATCAATTTGGTGCAAATTGAATCCAGTTTTACCATATTTGTCCGAAATTCGTCAAAATCGGACGATTTGAGCAAAATCAGCGATGAAACGATGACTCCTGACCGATTTCACTCGTTTTTGCCTATTTTATCCTTTTGGAACGTTTTCATCAATTTTGTTCAATTTGAAGCCGAAATAGACAGATTTTGTCAAAATTGGTCAAAATCGGACGATTTGAGCAAATTCCGGGATGAAACGATGGCTCCTGACCGATTTCGCTCGTTTTTGCCTATTTTATCATTTTAGCACGTTTTCATCAATTTTGTTCAATTTGAAGCCGAAATAGACAGATTTTGTCAAAATTGGTCTAAATCGGACGATTTGAGCAAATTCCGGGATGAAACGATGGCTCCTGACCGATTTCGCTCGTTTTTGCCTATTTTATCATTTTGGCACGTTTTCATCAATTTGGTTCAATTTGAAGCCGAAATAGACAGATTTTGTCAAAATTGGTAAAAATCGGACGATTTGAGCAAATTCCGTGATGAAACAATCGTTCCTGACCGATTTCGCTCGTTTCTGCCTATTTTATCATTTTGGCACGTTTTCATCAATTTGGTTCAATTTGAAGCCGAAATAGACAGATTTGTCCGAAATTCGTCAAAATCGGACGATTTGAGCAAATTCAGCGATGAAACGTGGCTCCTGGCCGATTTCGTTCGTTTCTGCCTATTTTATCATTTTGGCACGTTTTCATCAATTTGGTGCAAATTGAATCCAGTTTTACCATATTTTTCCGAAATTCGTCAAAATCGGACGATTTGAGCAAAATCAGCGATGAAACGATGACTCCTGACCGATTTCATTCGTTTTTGCCTATTTTATCCTTTTGGAACGTTTTCATCAATTTTGTTCAATTTGAAGCCGAAATAGACAGATTTTGTCAAAATTGGTCAAAATCGGACGATTTGAGCAAATTCCGGGATGAAACGATGGCTCCTGGCCGATTTCGTTCGTTTCTGCCTATTTTATCATTTTGGCACGTTTTCATCAATTTGGTTCAATTTGAAACCGAAATAGACAGATTTTGTCAAAATTGGTAAAAATCGGACGATTTGAGCAAATTCCGGGATGAAACGATGACTCCTGACCGATTTCACTCGTTTTTGCCTATTTTATCCTTTTGGAACGTTTTCATCAATTTTGTTCAATTTGAAGCCGAAATAGACAGATTTTGTCAAAATTGGTCAAAATCGGACGATTTGAGCAAATTCCGGGATGAAACGATGGCTCCTGGCCGATTTCGTTCGTTTCTGCCTATTTTATCATTTTGGCACGTTTTCATCAATTTGGTTCAATTTGAAACCGAAATAGACAGATTTTGTCAAAATTGGTCAAAATCGGACGATTTGAGCAAATTCCGGGATGAAACGATGGCTCCTGGCCGATTTCGTTCGTTTTTGCCTATTTTATCCTTTTGGCACGTTTTCATCAATTTGGTGCAAATTGAATCCAGTTTTACCATATTTTTCCGAAATTCGTCAAAATCGGACGATTTAAGCAAAATCAGCGATGAAACGATGACTCCTGACCGATTTCACTCGTTTTTGCCTATTTTATCCTTTTGGAACGTTTTCATCAATTTTGTTCAATTTGAAGCCGAAATAGACAGATTTTGTCAAAATTGGTCAAAATCGGACGATTTGAGCAAATTCCGGGATGAAACGATGGCTCCTGGCCGATTTA